>NW_010271312.1:0-14712 GCF_000690775.1 Eurypyga helias
AGGACCTTGCACTTGGCCTTGTGCCAAGTAATAAGTAATCATATGAGCAAATGTATGAAACCTGTACCTTGTGCCTTGAGGTAAGGCCATCTTTTCTCTAGGTTTAGCTTGCAGCCTGGAACATCTATTGGCATTCTCTGTCACTTTTTCCCTGTCTTTCTTTTTTGTAGTGGAAAACTAGTTGAAACTTACTCTCTGAAACTCCAGCCTGCCAAATGCACTTAACCTCGAGCAGTGGCTGCTGTAGTTATTGATAGGCACCCAGACAGCACTACTGCATTCAGAGTGGTTCCTCACACTAACATGCAGTGTTGTTTTCAAGGTGAGGTCGTAAGAGGCTGTAGGAAAAGGCAGTGGACAATATATAATGCATATCTTGAAATCCAGGGCTGAGGAAAAGTTCATCACCAGTTTTGTATGGGCTGGGGGTTTCCTTCTCCATCAGGGCTTTTCCCTTTGCAGAAGATTTATTCATGATTCTGATCTATGCTTTTGTGCTCTCTCCCTTTCTGGCCTTCATTCCCTTGATGTCTGGCAGGGCTGCTGTACAATGGGGCTGTCCTGGGCTGGTCTTGGCACATGGGGGAGGGATGGTTAACACAGGGACAGGGAGATGCCTGGCTGGAGGGTGGGGAAGAGTGAGAATGAAGCCTTACCTTATACCCATAAAAGATCATAACACTACTCTGGCTTTGAACTGGACCAAAGAACAGCTTTTCCATGGCTTTCCAACCCAACAGCAATGAACTCTTTATATCCTGGTGCATTCAGCAGTTTGTTTTGCTTATCCCAAAGGTCTGGAAGGTCGTGAGATCCCAAGAAACACCCTTCATGCTATGTTATCAGTAGCTTGTTTTCTCCATTAAATTTTGCCTCCGGTATCATAGTTTCTTCGGGTCCTTTTCTTCTTTGGAGAAATCTTTTTCCCAAATAAATCTGGAATTACACATATCTACTTAGGGGAAGCTGGGCGTGGGCAGATATAGATTGGCATATAGATGATATGAAATTTACTAAAAACGACACTGTTCCATGCATTTTCCCTAGAAGAATAGTAACTTTAGCTCTAAATTCCTGAATGGCCTGACAAAGACCTGTAAGTGTCCACTTCAGCCATTTTTTATCCATGTGTTTTCCAACGGATGTGGCTGAGGTATTAGCCAAACATAATCAGCTCATTTTTTGAAAGCTTAATAAGTTAATAAATAATGCATTCTTTATTTTTAGATCTATCTGTTAACACTCTACATAGCTCAGATGGCATATGGATGCTCAGGACTACAAAACATTCGGAAGTCTTATTCCTCTGCTTTTTGATAATCCCTTTTCCTCCTGCTGAGAACATTACCATCCTTGTGATTGCTTTTATGTGGCCCCATCCTTTAGCATGAAAGCACATACCACAAACAATATTTGAGGACGCTGAAGGACCAGTGATGTGAAAATTGCTTCAGTGCTAATTCTACTTTCTAAATAGAGGCACATTTTTTTCCTGAATGCAAGGACAAGAGAAGAGAAGGTGAATGGTACTGATCCTTACTTCTGCTTCAGAACAGCTTCTGCCATATTTACTTAGGTTTGCTGGGAGGAGACAGATTTTTATAACGTAAAGCTTCATGTGTAGGCATTTTACTTGTATGCTGTTCCATGTTTTATGTGCTCTTGCTGAGGAAATAAATATATGTGCATGTGTGTGTTTACATGTATAGGTATATGGAGAGAGAAAGAGACAGATCCATACATACAGTACAAATGAGGTCTATTTTAAAAGGACATGGATTTAATTCTCTTGAATTGACCCCTTCTGTCTATTCAGAAGAAAGGTTTGCTCTGGGCAAGAGGCATGAGGTTTATTATCATCTTTCTGTCCTGTGCTAATCCTATCCCTAGCCACAGGTGGAGCCTTTCTACGGTTATTCTTACAGTCAAGTGGCATTATAGGCTGGACTCGCTGCGTCGGATGGTAATGATGTCATTGCTGTCATTCAGAATTGGGTTTTGATTTACTGATTTATTTGATACAGTACTTGCTAACAGGAAAACTTCCAGGCATCTGTTTCTGTCCGCTTGCCGGTTACCTGTGTTTTCCTTGCCAGGATGTAAGATGCATTTTGATAACATCTCCTTTGCCTGCCATGGGCCTGATGGATGGAGCAGTCTCTGCATTTTGATGTGGACAAGAAATAAATCCACCTGGGGTAAAAAAAAGAAACACAAATGAGAGCTCATAATGTAGCAGCGCTGCCAAAATGCTAACCCTATTCCCCAGCATGCGTGGAGATGAATTACAAGTAAAATCAAAGGGTTGTGTTGTCACTTCCCTTAGGCTTGTAGCAATCATTTTTGAAACACAGGGTCATTGAGGTGGTTGGCATGCAGATACCCTCAGACTGAAACTGTTGAATCAGGTAGTACAAAGTCCTGTTAGGAGAGGCAAGTTTTCTCATGGGATCCAAAAGAGTTGAAGTTTCTTGGCTCCATGGAGAAATATTCACTGTATGGTAAATCCCATGGGCTAAGAAACTAGGACAAGTTAAGTCTCTGAGCTTTCTTCTTGGAATCATAATGTTCCTGAAAATGCTGGCTTAATGTTAAGGTAGCAGTTGGATTCCATGAGATGGGAGGAAATAGTACCTGGGTCTCGGCAAGAGGGAGTGGTGGGGTGGGGGGAAAAGAAAACCATATTGGAAAAGGTACTGGGTAATATCTAAATGAGTATATCCTTGACCTCTGGGTCCTGATTTCCTGCAGCATTTAACTGCTTTCCTATAACTTTTTCTTCAGCGGAGTTTTTAATACTTAAAATAGCAACAGTAGGCTTGGACCTGAAGGGAACTTTACAGGCCAATTTTTCCCAACTGTATTAGCTTATTTCATAAAAAGAGCTCATTTTACCTGTTTTCATGACTATTTTCTGTCTGTTTTCATGCAAGTTGTAGCAAGGTAATGTGAAGACTTCTGAACAGCTATCAAGCCCCTTGGAAACTGAGACGCACACCATCAAAAGTTATCAAGGGGACCAGTCACAAACACAGAACAACTGCGCAAAACGTTATTTGGAATCCAAATTAAAAAGCATTTAAATCTGAGACAGAAGCTCTCAGAGCTTTCTGACCTGACAGATTTCGCATTACGGAAAAAGTGAGCGGTTACAGCTAAAACACTCCAAAAAGGCTTATATAATCTGCTGGCTCTCAGTGCATGTCATCTTGGCTCCCTCAAGTGGCTGGTCCCAGAGACGGGACAGCTTTCCTCGTCTTCCAGAGTACAGGTGGGCTTCTCTTAGCACAAGTGTGAGAAGTCTCTGTTTCAGGGATCACAGCTTCAGACCTTCCATTTGTGTGTAATCACGGTTTGTTAGAATTTGTACCCAGTGAATAAGCTCCACATAGTTCTGACGTCTCATCATCCAAGGAAAGGATGGTCTATTTTTTTTTTCAGGTCTTTCTATTTGACTTGTCATCCTTCAGAGGTCTGCCTTGCCATTAGTACTTTTCTCTGAATTCAGATACAGATCCTAATGGTTTTGTTGCTGACTGTGGTAGCCTTCATTAGCTGTATTAGCTGCGGTCTGCTCTAAAAAAGTCTGGTTTCCATGGGACCACATCCTGAGTGTCCTGAAGTTCAGGAAAAAACAAATGCCAAGTTTTGTATTTAGGACAGCCCTGAGGCTGGGCCGACTGTGAGGAGCAGTGGAGGAGCAGCTGAATATGAGGCATCACTGCACCCTTGCAATATTTAAGACCAATGGACACAGGCTGCAGCAAGCAGAACATCAAATGGACAGAGGAAGAAAAAAGAAATCACCATGGGAGAGGTCAAGTGCTGGAGCTCCCATCCTTTCAGATACTTGGAAGACTGGATGAGACCCTGAGTGACCACCTCTGACTTGTGAGTTATCCCCACTGTGGGTTGGCGTTGGACTGGATGATCCCAAGCTCCTTTCTGACCTCTGTTATTCTATGATCCATGAAACACTTGCAGGGGCTGAATTTGTCTGTTGTCTGCTGCAGGAGTGCTCTGAAGCTGTTAGCCGACTGGTGCAGACCCTGACACCCAGCCAGCCTGCAGCCAAGCTCAGCTTGGCTCCTGATTTCCCTCCCCTCTCTCTGCCATGCTGTGCAGGGAGTCAAGATTTACCCTGAGTGCTTCAGACAGGTTTTGACCAAAACAAACATCCACCCTCCAATGGCTGAGGCCACAAAACTGCACCTTAGCTGGCTCATCTTAAAATTCAAGGGCTTTTAGCCCATACTAGGGGATGCGCTTGACCCAGCCACCCAGGCTGGCTCTGCTGTCCCCGTTGCATGCAAGGCTGCCTCAGCTCCTGGCAGCACCTAGTTTCCAGGAGCTGATGCTGCAGCACAAACCACGGCAGAGAAACAGCCAAGTCCCCCAGGGTTGTTTTGTCACAGGAAATGTGAGGATGCAAGGCAAATTCATGAGGGCACGTGCCTAGTCTTTTGTAGATTTCAGTTGCAAGAGAGGGAGACCCATCACCTCTGCCCTTGTAAGCTGGCAGGATCTTTGAATTCCCCCATACACTTCTGATGAAACCAATCGCAGAATTTACCTCCTTTCAAAAGGAAAGCTTTTGTAAGTCACCTTTAATTTATTATGTCTTGCCTCCAAGAGAGGCCTCATCCTACAGCTCCATGTCAGCCACAATTTAACTTCTCTGTTTTAACCATTTTTCTTGCCCTTACAGGCAGAGGCTTTCCAGGTTTCCTCAAGGACACATGAAGCTTGCTATTTAATGTTCACCAGAGGAATACGCATTGCTTCAGTCTCATGAAGTGGGAATGCAGCTTCAGCTGTTCAGTCTGGGGATCAGATGGAGGGTAAGAGGAATGGGAACATAAAGCGAAGGGGAAAACTGTAGCACAAATGCTGAACCTGAGCCTACATCACGCGTTTCATGTCATGAAGTGATAAACACCTGAACATTTACTCATCAGTCATACTTTTAAGCTAAAAAGCCACCATCACAGATTATCTTTGCTTGTGCATTGTCACAAGCTCCTGGATTTCAGCATGTCGTTTTACATATGCACGACTCCTGGAGACCTTTTTAAGTGAAGGCAACCCACTTCATTTATGCATCAGAAAACACCGAAGATGCTGCAACAGGTGCTGAACAAACTTGTGAATTTTCTCTTTCCTCACTTTTTGGGCTGGGTGTGAGAACTGGGTATGGACTGGAAATACGTTATGTACTGCTTTAATGAGTGTGGGGGTTTTCCTACTTTGCTTCAAATTTGAGAGATCCTTTCAAGCAATTCTCCTGGTCATCTTCACTTCCCACTCATAAGTTTGCATTGCAGCATGATTACAAAGTGGACAAACTGGAGTTTTTTTTCAGATTAAACTAAACTGTAGGATATGGGAAGTCCCTAATGAGTTCCAGCCTCTAATGGCCATTAAAAGGACCAGACTGGAGCTCTTCCAAAGTAAAATATCCTGACTCATGGATGGTGCCAACTTTGGTCCTTGGTAGCGGTTCCATCACTCTACAGATCTATTCCTATTGCACTGCATTACTTGTAAATGTACCCACAGCCTTTTCTCCACTGATTTTCTGCCTTTGGCTCCTTGTGCACAGCAGAGTCTTCATGACAAGCTAGGGACAGTTCTCTTACTCAAACAGTAAAGTTGAAAGATTTTTATAATCTTTTACCTCTCTACTCTCAGGGTACACGTATGTTGATAGACCAGTAGGCTTAGAAATAGAATGAAGATGTTCAAGTCCTGCACTTCTAAAAAATTAAAAGGCAGGAGTTGCCAAGGATATTTTTGGATGTAAATTTAGGCTCTTTTTGTGCTGATTGAGACAGCGAATAAAATTGACTTGGTATTTTTTTCCCAAAGACTAAGGCACCTACGGTACCATTGACTGTGAGGATTTGAAATGTGCTTTCTGAGGACTTGCAGATTGACTTCTGCTGAATTTGTAATGCTCAGCAATTTGGAAAATCTAAGGAAAAATACACTTTTGCCTGAAACACCTGGCTTTGGGCTATGTTATCTGGCTTTAGACTTCAAAGAGGAAAAACATTGATCAGCACACCCTTAGTAGGAAGTCACAGAGATGAAGGGCTCTGGAGGATCCAATCAGAGGACCATTCCTGAAGGGTGACTCCCTCACATACAAGAGCAGCCCCCAGGGAGCACGAGCGACCCGGAGCATGGCAAACAGAGTGGGCAAACAGTGCGTGGCACGTCAGAAGGACGTGGGGCATCAGAAGGGCATGGCGTGGCAGTTCACACAGGCAGTTCATGCAGGTGAGGCAGGCGGGCAGGGCCCAGCGATGGTGGTCACACAGATGAAAGCCATGGCTAGGAAGAATGTGGCGGCCCAGAGAACGCTCTCACTCAGGCGTGCAGCTGTCCAGGTCTCAGGCTGCTGGGAGTGCCTGAGCCTGTCACTCGCAGCGGGGAGCAGCAGAGACAGGCCCTGCATGAGGAGTGACCAGGGGGATGATCTGCTCGGCTAGTGGCAGAGCTGAAGGAGGAAGTGGAAAGACTGAAGAGTATCAGGGAATGTTAGGAGAGATGTTGGTGGAGCCAAAACCTACCATCCCTGAAGCAAAGGCAGCAGATGGAGGTCCCACAAGCAGCAGTGGATCCCATATGCTCTTGCCACCAGGCAGATGGAAGGGACTTAAGAGCGGGAGGGGTATGGAAACAGGTGCCTGCTTGGGGAGGCAGGCAAATCCCCTCCACTTCCCAGTTGCCCTTGCAGAACAGATATGGAGCTCTGGAACTCAAGGGTCAGGCAATTGCAGATGCAGCGGAAGGTCCAACTAGGGAGCTGCCCAGGATGACTCCGTCAGCCCCACACGTTGCAGCTGCCTCTGTTCAGAAAAGAAGGAGGGTCTTTGTCATAGCTGATTCCCTTTTGAGGGCAACAGAGAGCCCAATGTGCTGACCAGACCCATCGCACAGGGAAGTCTGCTGCCTCCCTGAGGCCTGGGGTAGAGACATCACTAGGAAACACCCTGGTCTGGTACGGCCCTCAGATTATTATCCGCTATTGGTCATGGAGATGAGCAGTGATGAGATTGAGGACAGAAATCCAAAAGATATCAAAAGGGGCTTCAGGGCACTGGGGCAAATGGTTGCGGGATGGGGAGCACAGGTAGTGTTTTCCTCAATCCCGTTAGTGGCAGGGAAGGATACTGGAAGGAACAGGAAAGCACGCCTGATCAACACGTGGCTCAGAGGCTGGTGCCAACAGTGGAATTTTGGTTTTGTTGATCATGGGGAGGTTTAAACGGCACCGGGGCTACTGGCAACAGATGGTGTGCAGCTGACTCAAAGCAGGAAAGGGATTCTCACCCATGAATTGGCAGAGCTCATCGAGAGGGTTTTAAACTAGATTGGAAGGGGGAAGGGGGCAAAACCAGTAGTGCCACCAACAGATGCCCAGAGCCTGGAGAAGAACCGCAGGTCACCAGGAGAGCTCCTGGTGAACAGAACAAGAGAATTCTAGATGCTCCAGTTGGCAAGCCACCTTCAATGCAGGCCCATCTTAAAGCCTCTATGTGAATGCATGGATCAAGGGAAATAAACAAGAGGAGTTAGAGGCGTGCGCACAAGTGAGGGGCTATGACCCTCATACTGACTCCCTGCAAAGACCAAAGACAGGCTTTAATGTTCCCAGCAGCTTTGACTTGCCTAGGTAAGGGTTTAAAAGTCAGGAAATGACCATGGATAATCTCTGAAAACACTTTCCTGGCCAATATGCCTTTCCTGAAAGGAAGCCTGCAAGGGAGAGCCTGAGCATCTAGTGCTGCGTATTGTCATGCAGGAACAGTGATAAAGTTGAACTACATTTATAATGCAGCCAGCCCAATATTACTCTCATGTTTGCCATGAGATTAGATTCCTGCCGAGCCATTTCTCACCCTCATTTGCATCTTTGTGGTGAGAACAAAGCAAAGACAAATGATGGTTCCCAGTGGTGGGAAGGGGACAATATCAGTCCCCTCTCTGCCAAATAATTCTTACAGAGTTTTATGTGAAAATAGGTGTGAGTGTGTATCCTTAATTTGTTTTTAATGCCATCTCAGTCATTCATTTCTGAATGACTTATTTTTTATTACATGCTCCCTATTCCAACATGAAAAGAGCTAATTTACCTCTCCTGCTCATTCCTCCTTTCCACCACTGTGACAAGAGGACTGCTAGTTGCTCAATCATCTTGCTAATGCCACCCGGCAGCCCACGCTCTGCTCTGTTTTGGTGGGTCAAGAGGAATTCATTATTCTTAGAAAAGTGGTCAATATGTGGGTTAATAGGAGGCCACTCCAGAAATTATTCCAATGCATAAGAACAGGAATGCTAGTGATGCTGTCAAGTCCGCACAAGCCCGGTGTGCAGTGGTGGTTTTGGACAGTGAACTGAACACACACCAAGCAAGAGTTATGAGAGAAACGCCTCCATTTTTGACCCTGGAGACTCAATTGTGACTTATCCCTGAAGCCATTTAACCATCTTAGACTTGAATGGGTGCCTTGACACACATCTGCAGCATCTGGGACAGTTGTTGGCATAAGAAAAAAATGGAAAGCAACAATCGTGAAAATGTGCACATCATTGGGAAGGCACCTAGGACCCCAGGAAAGAGAAGGACTGACATCAGTGGAGGGAATGCTGAGGTGGAGGAGAGGCAAGACCTGAGCGTACGAACCCTCCAGTGCACACTGACTTTGGGTGGGAGCAAAGGGGTTATGTGGCGGTGAGGGGGTGTATGACTCTGCTGAGGGAGCCTGCTGTATATAAAATATTAATGGTAGAATATCAGGTGTGAGAGCAGAGAACTGGTCACCATGATGGTCTTGGAGGCAAAAATCAAAGAGTAAAAAAATACACTTAGCAAAGCAGTTCAATTAAAGAGGAAAGCCACAGCGCTACCATGGCAGTTGCATGAGACAGTTTCATGAGAGTCGTCCTGAGATCCTGGAAATTGTTCCCTCCTCGCTGCGAGGCAGGCATGGGTGAAGCTCAGCTGCTCACAGGAATGGCAGACTGTGGTGGTGTTTTTTCCCCTCCATGAAGGTGGGTGTCCCCTCCCCGTCCCCTCCTCAGGAGACAGAGTGAAGGGTCCCTCGACTGAGTACAGAAGTCAGAATTGTGTCTGGCCTGCATGAGAGCAGGGCTGGAGGCAAGAGGATCCAGGGCCAATCCATAGTACAGAATTACGGAGAAATACTCACAGTCTGTATAAAAAGCTCCCGCAAGCTCAGTCTGTCTGAATTACACTCCCTTATTTGACATTATAACCAAGAATATCAATATTTCCACTGAAATAATGAAAAGCAGAAGGAAGACACTAGATCTTTGCATTGTGCCAAAACACATTTTTCTTCCATCATAAAGGTATGTTCTTCTTTCCTGTGGAGTTTCAGATGGGAGCAGAACCTGGCCTAGGCCTGACACATATTGAGAGCCTAGTCTCATTAAAACGCACGCTGGGTACCATTAAACAACATGGATGTTAATGAATATATTTGTGGCACCTGGGATTTTAGGCAGACCCTAGCTCCATCTCGGGAGCTTGCCCTGACGCCTCTGTGCACACACATTGACTGGCACTGGAGGCCTGGGAGAAAAGTACCTCACCCTGCTGCAAAACCATCAGTGTCAGCCATGTCCCATGCCTCACCGCACTGAAACACGGAGGCAGGGGGATCACAACCAGCCTTCTGCGACCATTACTGACCCTCATTAAAAGATGAATGATGAAAAATGATCAGTTTAGTGCAACAGCTTGAGAACAGCCCAGACATGTTAGCCTCAAGGAGTGAAAAAGGAGGAGGAAATGCCCTTCATCAAAAGGCTGATGAGCGTATTTTAGGAAAAGGAGCTCAAGGTTGAGACGCACGTAAGAGCCACGTAAAGGCAGAACTAGCCAAGCTTCCTTGTAGAGAAGAGGTGATAAATGCACTTTATTAAGTTGTTTCTAAAATTGGAGCAGATGAGATAAGCCTTGAAGGAGATACTCATTTAAGATTGATGTGGAGTAAGTGCGGAGACATAGCTGTTGAAAAGACTGCCATAAACCTGTTCTACAAGTTGTCATTCACTAACACTCCCCAGTGTTTTCTAATAAAAATAATCTGTTAAAAATCAGACTCTGGAGACAGCTTGCCTTTGGCTGCCAGTGCAATTTTTCATCATTGTTTCACAGAGTAAGTGCTTTTGGAATAAGTCAGGGATTGTTTGAAGAAAAGAAAACTTTGTGACGGATTTGAAAGTTATTATTATTTATACTGGCAAAGCACTGTATGGAGCTTCAAAACAGAAAAAAATGATTACAGGTTATGAAGGAATAGGGGAAAGTCTCTTTGTTTTAAAAAGTCACAAATAGCTAGATAGAGCCACTTAAGTTGCTGATGGATATTCCTTCCACATACAAGTTTGCAGTACCATACAGCTGTGGAGGGACGTAGCCTTGTGCTAACGTGGGACTACGGAAGTGTCGGAGAGAATACAACGCTTGTAAGCCCACAGGATAAACCGATAACCAGGAATGGCTAAGTACCGTGCAGACCTCATGCCAACAGGCTGCTAAAATTCTTCTGACACGTTGCTGTACAGTCTTTTACCTAAGGCAGCAAAGGCTACGTGGCACAGAAGAGAGCAGAGACAAGGAGCAGCCTGGCTGGGGCTGACCAGACGTACAATCACGTCCTGGGCCTGAGCGCAGGGAGACGAGGTTATGGTCCCTCTCTGCTGGAATTTGTGTCACGGAACTGCAGTCCTTGGACTATATCCTGAACTCACGGTTGGTAAATTCTCCTTCCAGCCACCTCTCTCTAGTTTCCAGGATTCAGGAAATTACTTGGAGGTGGAAGACTAGACCCCTACTCTCCCATTTCATTCTTTCCACCCTTTTTGCACAATCTCTCCTCAATAAACAAGAGTGCACTGCCATTTGGGTTTCAAAGTGGAGCTGAATTGAAGCTAGAAATCCTTCACAAATCCACAGTATCCGTTCCTTTTATATGCCATAAAACTCTACCCATTATTTGACCACTGAGAGATGGATAGCAGATTCTTTCTCTTCATTAGTGACAATACGGTGCGAGGACAAGCCCCCAGCTTCCCTGGGGCGGCCAGGCCTGGGGGAGCCGTTAATAGTGAATTTTCTCAGATGACAACTTGAAATTACAAGCTGGTTTCACTAGTGAGCCATGAAAGTCATTTTTAACTCTTCCACATTAGTCACGATTTGGAAATCTTTAGTGTGAAGAAAACCCATCCTCCTGCCTTGCATAGCCTTGACGTGACTGCCAGCAGGACTCAACTGCAGGAATATTTTCAACCACAGAACTGTGCAACAGCCGGCTTTCATAAAAATTAAAAAGGAATATTAATTTTTGATAAGGGTGGTATAAACCATGTCTCAGCTACCTGGAAACAATTATGCTGTTTTTCAATGAAAAAAAACCCCTTCATAACCTATTAAAATATTATGACCAATTCTAAATGGGGCTTTTAGGTGCTTCTATAAAACACAGTATGTTAGTTTATTGCTACAGAAGAGGCCACTTAAAAGTAAAGAACATTTATTTGCATTTTGCTAAGGAACTTGTTCATTTTGGGCCATCTTTAGCAAGAGCAGAGGTACTGAGTAATGCAACTGCACCTGCGCCCGCAGGACTTGGGAGGCATCAGGCTGATTCAGACTAACATACACCCTAAAAGCTCTCTATGGACAGACTACGGGCACCCAGGTGTGGACCATGCACCTCCAACAGCAGACATCCGTGTCTCCAATCCACAGCCTCTTTGGGACCTGCTTTCCCAGTAATCTCGTCGTCCCAACTCGTCATGGATGCATCTTTTGTATGGCCTGTGTGATGTTTGCAAAGTGCGTTGCTGTGGTCTGTGGATGAGAAGTAGCTATATAAATGCAAATTTAATGTATTCATTTATTCTCCACTGAAGGTTGCACTGAAGGCCAGGTAAATTACACCCACGGCATCTGCCTGTCAGCTCTTAATGTCACCCACTTCAGGAACAGTAAGTTTCTATATAATTTGTTAAGCATGATTTTCTTTTGTGAGTCCTTGCAGACTATTTTTAATCAAATTACACCTCTCCAGGTGTTTTCCATCCAGCTGGACTCACTAGCTGCTGAATTAAAGGAACCTGATTCATTACTACCTGCATCATTTGCCTGACCTTGCCATGAGACCCCAGCGAGAGCATAACGAGGGAGGTCTGCCCATCCAGGCACAGCCCTGGCTTCTCCCGGCGCGCTGCTGAGATCCTCAGGAGCTGAATACTTGCATTGAAACTTTAACAACCTGCAACAAGAACGAGCCCTTTATGATTAGCCCTGGCTTTTCCTGGAGCCCCTTCATTATTTCTTTTACTCCCCTTGAAAGTGTATGGCTGTCCCCAGCATTGCTCTCATTATCCCTCTGTGAACAATGGAAAAAGAATGTATTTACATTTCCTGATATAGTATTCCTGTCATCACGGGTTGCCCGAGCCTGCCCTGACCTTTGCAATGGCCTTTTGCAGAAACTCTATTCCAAACACTTTTTTCGTCTTTGCTGCTATTTCCTGTGCAATTTTGGCTTCATTTTTCTAGCTCTGTTTTTGTTATTATTTTCTTCTTTGCTCTTTTATGCTCTCCTATATAGATCCCTGGCTGTAATGATGACCTGGTGGCCCGTTCAGATATCACTTTCTGGCCTCAGAGCTCCCCGCTGGAAGTCTCATTGTGGTCTGTAACGCTGCTGGGTACCGAGTACAGGGAAATTCAAGTCAGCTACAAGTGAAGCTCAGTGCGTGGAAGGAAGTTTTGCTGGTGTAACTTTGGAGAGCTCAGCTATTCCACTGCTGGGATGTAGGTGCAGCTGGCCTCAAGCAGAGATGGTATGTTGAAAGAAAGACAAAGGTTGCAACTGCCAGCATGGCTAGAGATGTTGTTTTGGCCTCAGGCTAAACCCAGCTGTAAGGTCTAAAGCTGTGTGCACCTGTGGCCCCGATCAATGTCCCTTCAGCTTGACTTGACGCACCTCTGCGTTCCTGTGTCCCAGTGCTGCACACAGTTCAGACCCCCAGGGCCTCTGTGAGATGCAGGGAAATAGTTCCATTTAGGCAACCACAAGATTGGATTTTCCCAGCACAAATTACATGGGGAGACACGAAGCCTTGGAGAAAAAGAAGATGTCTTAGGATAACCTGACCTGTACAGTAGCTCCAGACTTTACCCTGAAATGTGTGAGATCATCTGGTTTTGTTTTGAGGCTCATCTGTAACAAGCTGCAGTCTCATGAACCTCATCAAGCAAGTTCTTGTGTTTCTCTGTAGAGTCAATAAGTTGTGGAGCCAGAACTTCAGCTGCCATAAAGCAGTAAAATTTCAGTGAAGGCAGTGGATTTGCATTGATTTACATTGGCAAAGGTTACAGTCCACAAGAAGAACCCAGTTTATTACATTCCTGACAGATATACTCTCTGGAAAGCAGATGCAAATGCTACTGGTTACTTACTAGGACATCCTTATCACCACAGTCCTTCAGTCATCCATCCTCCTTTACTGGTGTAACAGGATTGATGTGGTTCAGAATGGCGCCTATTAATTGACTTCATTAACTTACTTTCCCTTTTTCTCTTTTTCCTGGGAGGCATTATTCAACCAGCAGTGCTGCTGGAGAAGGCTGGTACTCAGAAAATCAGAAAGAGAATCTGATTTCTCTTTCCAAATTGGGAATATAAACTCACCCAGGACAACAAGAGTTAGTAAATCTTGTTTCTGGCTCACACAGTTAAGCTTGAGTGCAGCCCTTGTTGTTGCCAGTTGAGTTCTGGCAGATGGGTTATGCTTGGAAAGTGAGGTTTCCAGGACTAAGCAGCAGCTGAAGAAGGAGTGTGAATACTGAGATTTGGAATCAGGCATTAAAACTTTTGGAGAATTTCACCCTTAAAAATTGCCTATTCCTTTACCGGAGGAGTGTGAGAGTCTGGAAACCTGATGCTGTTTCCTGGACACCAGACACACAGCAAGTCCCCAGCTGGCCAGATCCAAGCAGAAGGTGCTATAGGCTTGTTCAAGCTCAGTTAGATGGTTTACCAGTCTCTTAGGTACCTGCTCATCAGCTGCCCTTTCCAGCTGCCCATTACTCAGCTAGAAGAAGGAATTGCACCGAATGCAGCAGCACAGCTACTGAAGGCAGACCTTCTGCTTGCTGGGTGTGCTCAGCAAGGCCTTACTCCATGTACTGTAATCCAACCATGAGAATCAGGGTGTGCACTGTCACGACAAGAAAAACTGTTGAGAGAGCACAAATTATCCTAAAACAGATGTAGTTTTTGCTTCTTCTGGATAATCTAGATAGATTTGGAAGACATTGTACCATGAGTACCACACCACTGTGGACAATTGAACATATCAGGATGGAAGTGTAACAGTTTATAGAGTTGTTCCAATTTACATGTGGCAAAAAGCTGCTGCATCTGCAGCGTGTTCATGTCAAGACCTCAACAAATCCTTAACAGGTCTGTGAGCTGTGTGGCACTCAAGCAGTGCCAGTGCTGCAGTGCTCTTACTGGAACTACGTCGTGGTTTAACTGGCTAGCAAAATACCACAAAGCCGGTCTCAAAAATTCCCCCTCCCTTCCTCCAGTGGAGGGGAAGAAGCGGAGGGAAAAGGTCAAAGAAGCTCATAAACCTGAGATAAGAACTATTTAC
>NW_010271313.1:0-2152 GCF_000690775.1 Eurypyga helias
CCGCCGTGCGGCACCGGCGCCTCCGACCCAGCACTCCCCCTCCCCTCATCCTGTGCAGCGCTCAGCATCTCCTCCGCATGCGAAACCCGACAGCGCAGCGCCGTCCGCTGCAGCAGCCCCTCCCGCCGCACCGTGCGGCACCAAACCCACCTTGCCGTGTGCGGTGCCCCCCACCCAGGGGCAGTGCCCGCAGCACTGCGTGGCACTAGGCATCCCTGCAGCCTTCCTCCTTTTTTGCCCTACACAGCACGTCCTGCCCCACCGGGACTCTGCCTGCTGCCTTCACCCTTTATCCACAGGCAGAACCCCAGAGGGCAGGTTTCGGGGGGACAGGCAGAACCAGAACACTCCATCCAACACCCCCTTCCCGCAGGGGACACCCCTGCTCATGGAATCACCCCATCCCTGCCCCATCCGTTAAGGGTCAGCTCCAAAATTGCCCACGCGTTCCCCATTGTGGGTAATTCCTCGAAGCCGTCTGCCCCGGCTTGGCCCCTCGCCCTGTGGCCGGGCTCTTGGCACCTACACGGCAGAAACCGGAGCTCTGCAATCGCTAAGGCTGAATCTGCAGCCAGATCCTGGCATCTCTTATGTCCCTGGAAGGACTTAGGTGAGGCGGACACTGAGTGCGCCATAGCTCTTATTCCATTACCGCAGTATTATCCCATTTTCTCGCTACAGGGAAACATTCATGATTTATAATAAAATAAATCCTGAGCTTGTTCTATTACATGGCTGTTACATGATCTGTGGTTTCTAAATCAAGTCGTTTCCATTTAAATACCGAAACAACTGCCTTATAACAGCATCCTCCAGGTATGATGTTTCACACCCAAGTAATGCCTTGGTTTTTTTTCAAGGCTAAATTTTGCCAGGCTCGATAGAATTCGTGACTGTAGCTCCAAGCTGCTTGCAATCTTTCTGAATGGTTGCAGTCTTCAACAAATATTGTGGAAACAGGCAATATACAGTAATTCCTGTAGTGGGTGAAATGATTACACACAGTAATCTTCTTAAATAGCCATGTGAAAAGAGGGATTCTGGGAAGAACTATCAATTAGGGGGAAAAAAATAATGCAGCTGGATTAAACAGCACTATAATTGAAATTGCTTTAGCTACAGCACAGCAGCTTTTTCCTACGTGACCCTCAGGATCTGCTTTAAGTGTGGTAATACTTAGGAGTCCTTTGAACAATGGGCATGTGTAGCAGCTAAGTAATTTCCTTGGCTGCAGTCAGTGGAAATGGATGGAAGTCTATCTTAAAAGAGAATATTCCTACTGTTCGAGCTTTTAAAATGTTCCTACAGGCTGCAGGGACCTGTCTTTATATTTTAGTTTGCCCCAGTCACACCTAAACCAGTATGTGAAAGCTTTCAGCTAGGGGACAGGTTTGCAATGGTGTGGGGAGGGGGGTTTATTCAACCAGCTGGTAGAGCCAGGGTGTGGAAGGGAGGTACAGACAGGACAGCGAGGGTAGCCCATTTTTAAAGAGCATTGGCTCACGCGAGTGGCAGGCAGAAGGAAGGGGGCTGAAGGCACAGAGGGCCAGAGCAGCAGGAGTAGGGCTGTCCTGCGGTTAGGTCACCCTGAGTCCCTCCCTCCTGCCATGCCTTGGTGCAGCAGCAGTCTGGCTACCTCCAAGCCGAGATTTTATATCCTGGGGCTTTTCAGTTGATGGCCCGATGGTCTCCTCGGACCCCTCCCCACTGCCCAGTCCCACCTCAGAGTCACAGCTCCATGCAGCTCTTGCTGTGGGACATGGTCACGGCAGCACAGGTCAAGGCAGGGACCCCAGGGACAGCCCGTAAATGTCCTGGATGGGATGTGTCCGGCTAACTTGACTGTGAGACATCCCGTGCCGTGCTCAAGATGAGCTGGCACTGCTGCTCCGAGGGGCTCGGCTCAGGCTGGGCTCGTTGCGTCAGGCGCCGTGCCCTGGGCAGCTCCACATCTCGTGGCTGTCTCTGCGGTATGCACGAGGGAGGTTATGCAGGACACGAAGGAGGACACAGGATGGGAATGAGGACAGGGACAGGATGGGGATGGTGAGGCAGGACAAAGCTCATTTGCTGGACCACAGGAGCTGGAAGCACCTGCAAAGGGCCAGTCTGTGGGCAGGGGTGTGAGAGAGCAGGCGTTGGCAGTGGCGGT
>NW_010271313.1:2168-5692 GCF_000690775.1 Eurypyga helias
TGCACCATCACTTAAATGCAAACTGCTTACTCATCACTGCTCCAAATCTGGTGGCATAGTGGGAAACCATCTGATCTGGGAAGATTCCCTATAGCAGCAGGTTTCACTGCTTTCAGGCTGCTGCTGAAGTCCATAGATGCACGTTGGAGAAAACTGGGCTGCTTGTTCCTGACAAAAAAAAAAAAAAAAAAAGGATTAGTCCCGTTTGTTGGCAGGAGATGTGGCCTCGGACTCCTCCACATCGCAGGCAGAGCTGGATGCAGCAGCCATGGCAGGGTGAAACTGATGGGAAGGATGCTAGAAGGACGTTGTTGTCCAGCTGAACACCCCAGCTCTCGCAGGGAAGGTCCCTGACTGTAACTCCCCCAGATCCCTGCATTTAGAGCCCCCCAGCCTGAGGCTCTGAGGCGTTTTCCAGGTAAGGTGTCAGCCTTCCCCTCCAAGAGCCAGCTCTTCCCTCCTGTCCTGGCAGCACCAGCTCTCCTTCCACCAGCCCAGACGTGTGTCCCAACCCTTCCTAAGGCTCCAGATGCAGACTGCAGCCCTTCTCAGGGCACCAGCTCCAAGCTGCTGCTGTGCTGGGCACTCTTGCTTGTCCTGCTGAGCCCCTGCCCCTGCCTTGAGGATGTTTAAGCCCAAAACCTCCCTTCCTGCTGCAGCAGCCTGCCTCGTCCCTCACAGGACTTGGGGGCTCCGTCGCCGCGCGCTGTTTGTTCCCCCAGTCTCACAGACCCTGCCGAAGATGGGAAACCATGTAAATCCATCAACGTTTAAAGCCTCTCCCCACCGCACACACTCGCAATCCACACCCGGTGCTCTGCCAACTTCTCCGTCCCTGTTAGCATTTAATGTAGTGCGAAGTGTGACATTCCCTTTGCATTTGTACCATGTGTCTGGTCATTTACACACCGTGGCCAACCAGCGGAGCTACAGTCCAGCCCTTTGGAGACACGGCTCCCTTGCCCTTTGGAGACACGGCTCCTTGTCTGTCAGCAGGAGGGAAGGACTTGCATCCCTGTATGCCCCTCACACGTAACAGTGCCATGTAAGATTTTCAGACCAGTAGGTTCCATTACGCCCATCTAAGACTACAGAATCCAGGCAATAATGTTGGTATTGAGGCCAGAGCTTCTGTCTGAATTAGATGGAATCATTTACAGTAATGTGGGGAGGCAACGAAGAGCCCCTCAGTCTTCCCCTGAGAAGCTGTGACAACAGTTGGTGCCCCTCCTTGTTAAAAATGTGCATCTTATTTCTAGACTTGAGCTATCTGAGGAGCTTTACAGTGATTGCATTTTGCTCCCGGTGGTGTGTGCCATCGTGTGCCAGCTGCAGCTTCCCTGTTTCTGCAATGTGCAGAGCAGAAGCCCTGCAGGAGAAGTCCCTGCTCCGAAACATGGCCCTGAGCACCATTGCCTTTGCAGGACACCATTGGGCAGCTGGAGGACGACCTGCGAAACACCAAGAACGAGATGGCTCGGCACTTGAGGGAGTACCAAGACCTGCTTAATGTCAAGATGGCCCTTGATATCGAGATTGCTGCCTACAGGTAAGCTGCTCTGACCCTGCTCTGCCTGCCCACCCCCCAAGCCCAATACCCCACCAGGCTGGGATATTTTCAATGGCCTGGAGAATACCTGGGTACACACTCGAGGAGTAACACCATCGTGTTGCTCATCTTGCCCGCCCACGCCTGCCGTGCCCCTGCCTGGGGAGCAGCCATGGATGGCTCCGTGCCATGCCTCGCTCTAGCAGCCATGAGCCACGTCCCCTGGCCATCCCACAAGCAGCGGTTTTTAATGGGGACATTTGGGGTTGGAAACTTGTCTCTCCTGCAAAGCCAAAACAGATGCAAAAGCCATCTGATGCAAAAGGCAAAACCCCTCTAGTTCAGGGGTTCCTGGTGTTTCTGGAGGGAGAAGAGGATGTACCCCATATTGCGAGTGCTCCAAAAACGATCGACCGATGCGTGATTTTGAGGCAGTTTCGTGGCGCAGTGTGACCTGAGCCCATGTCCGCTGCAGGCTGGGGCGATGGCCTGGAGCGCTCGGACTTGCTCGCAGGTCATGGCAAGCCCTCAGGCTTCGCAGATGTTCGGTGTGAGATGTCCCCAGACTAACCTCTCCCCTTGTGATGTGCTTGCAGGAAGCTGCTGGAGGGAGAGGAGACCCTCTTCAGCACGGGAAGCGTCGGCCTTTCAGCGCTCAATCCCCTCTCCAACCCCGCTTATTCCTTCCAGCCAAGAGGCTTTAGTTCCTCTACTCTGTCCTTCAAGGAGGAGGAGCAAGGAGAGGTTATTAAAGTGACCTCTAAAATATCATCTACCCGGGCTGAGGTGATCGAGGGGACCATAACCTCTGCCAAGAAAAGAGGGAAGTTAAACCTGCGAGAAGGAATCGTTGCAAATGCAAAAATGTAACTGTCAGGACCCCGTCCATTCTGCATTTGAGGGGGAACAGTCTCCACTCGGCCTTTAAATTGCCCCTCTGGGCACAAAGCCGTGCTGGGCTCGCAGGAAGCCCCCGAGAAACACGTAACCCCCGGGGACGCTGACCGGGGCCGGCTTCCTCGCGGGTCCTGCCACGCGGAGGCCGAGGTTGGCACACTGCTCCCTCTTAAATGGGGCGGCGGCGCGGGCGGGTAGCTAGGTGCATGTTGGTCATTGTTGTGGTGGTACAGTGGGCTCGTAGCACCCACCATCCCCTCCTTCCTCCCTCCCTTCTCCCACAGCGGGTGAGCCGGCTGGGACCACTGCTCAACCAGCTCTCCAGGTAGGGGGCAAGGGAAACAACTGAACACGTTCACTATGACTAGTTTCAAGGTTACAGACCTTCATCTCCTACCCAAATCCACACATAGCTAAACTCCTCCCCCCTCCTCCAGCTGTAGCTGTCCACTTTTAATCCCACAAGCACAGAAATAGCCATACTGGACTGTAACCACACCTGACATCTGGTCTATGAGCCACTTAGGTTTTAAACTATAAGAAATGTTAACTCTGTTTTTGTCTGACAACTCCGGGTTTCGGCAGCATCGCTCCAGCCAGGCGCGCGGGGTTTGCTAGCAGTGGGTGCAGGGCAGGGAACCGATGTGTCGGAGGTAACGGCATCACCACCCCGTGGGTCGCAGCACCTCGTCTGGTGTCGCTGGCTCCGGAAATGCCGGGGGACCGGGTGCCGCAGGGCCCCTCGTTGGGCTGCACGGTTGCCACAAGAAAACCCCGCGCGTGCGTTAGTGTCAGGTCCCGGCCGGTGCTGTGAAGCTGCAGGACCCCCGAACACCAGCCCGCAAAGCGTCCTCGTCTCTGCTCTAAGTGTTCCAACACGTGCCAAATCTGACGTAGGATTTACAACCATAGGTTTCCTTCAATGCCTTAAAATTGCCAGCGATCGCTTTTGCAAGAGCCGGAGATCCCACGTGTGCGGCGTGCGTGTGCCCTGGCAGGTTTATCATCACGAGACCTTGCTGCCCTCGCGGTGGTGCCAGAGTAGTTCCTGGAACCAGCAAGTCGTTTGCTCACACTC
>NW_010271313.1:5723-12328 GCF_000690775.1 Eurypyga helias
GTTAATAATTAAAAAGAAAGAAATAGTTATGTGGATCAAACCCAGCTGTTCTGTCTTCTTTGCTGCTGCTTCACCCCAGCGATACGCCTCAGTGTCTGGCCCACAGCCAGCCCCCAGCAGCCCCTCCGGTCCCCCCCAAAGAGCTTGGTGTTGGGGTGCAGCTGCCCAGCCCCGCTGCTGGGGCAAGACTGGTCCCACTGATGGCAACGGGGCACCTCTGGGTCCCACCCCCAGGTGCCTGTCCCGGTGGCCCTGCTTTGTGGAAGAGTTCGTGGCTGACTGGCTGAGTGAGCAAGGTCTCCCATGGCCGAGGGCATCTTCACTTGCCCACAAAAAGGGACTCCGAGGCTTTGATTTGCAGCACACCCCTGACAGCGTGGTCCCAAGATACCTGCCATCTCTCCTCCACCCTGCCTGCAAGCTCCGGGGTTAAAAATACCCTGTTTGCCTTCACAAGCGAAGATAAAGCGATTTACACAATAGCAGATGGAAGAAGGGTTTTGCCTTCCCGCTCCTGCCTTGTCACGCCACGTCACGGCCCTAAAGTCCCAGGGACACGGTGTGACAGTCATTGGCTTCTCCGCCAGCACTGCAGGCCAGGAGCAGCGCAGCCGCTTCCCTTGACCCTGCCACACCAATAACCTGGGGGACGATGCCCTGGCCAGGCTGCTCGCTGTGGGGTGACGCGGTCCCAGGGAGGGCAGAGCAAGGGGACCTTTGGGAGGCAGGGGAGGGGGCTCAGGGCAATGGCATCCCACCAGCGGCCCCCAGCAAAACAGCGCAAGGCAACTCCGGATGCCCGGGCAGAGCTGGGGCAGGGGCAGCACCTGGAGAGTTAAGTCACTGGCACACAAACAAGGACAAACGTCTCCCTGCTCAGCTGTCAGTTAGGAAATGCAAACACACACATTTCTCCAAAACCACAGGGGAAGGAAAAGGCAGATGGGACTGTGCAGCTAATGTAATATATTCTGAACCTCAAATACCCGCCAGCACTGCTTTCTTCCTATCCCTTGAGTATAAGCAGCCTGACCTGTCCTTTCTTCCTGGAACAAGCCTCCATTGGGATTCCTGCTTGATCAGCTGGCTGGATGCTAACAACGAAGCTAGGAATTTTACTTTGGCAACAGCGATGTGGAGGGGCTGCAGTGGTGAACGAGGACAAAGGAGCCAGAGGGAGGGTGAGGTGCGGTTTTGGAAACTGGCTTCTGACCAGAATTAGCTCTTTGCAAGGGCTGGCTCCAGAGATTTCCTGCATTTCTGGAGCTCTGCAGCATTCTGCTGCTGTCCTGTGGTGTTAAGCTCCAGAGCTGAAGCAGGCAGGGAAAGAACCTGGGCATTTAGGATACCCCAGAAAGGACCAGTCTGGATTTTAGATTACATTATGTTTTTGAGAACCCCTCTGCTGGGCTCCCTCCTTGTGATTTTACAGGGTCTGCGGTGTCAAGCTTTAATTACTCCGATAGTGAGTAATTGACCAACCCCACAAATGCTCTCCCAGGACCGAGGGCGAGCAAGAGCCCTTGCAGGAGGGGGACATGCTGCCTTCCTGAAGGACAGAGCCTGACCACAGCGGCTGTGCAGCAAGGGAAGAGCTCCCAAGGGACACCAGGGCTGCCCCCAGCTTTGCATCAGCCTCCCAGCTACCCACGTCCAGCCTGAGGCCGTAACACCTGCTCTGCAGGGGCCACGGAGGAGACCTGGTCCTCCAGTGACATCCTCTGCAGGCACAGAACCAGGGGGAACAGGGAAGGCTGCTGACCAGGAAACCCAGACAACCCAACCCTTTCGAACCCCGTCCTGCAAGCCTCCGTTGTCCCTTTGGTAAGTCCCATCTTGGAAAGCCTAGTCCCACGAGGGAGCTTTTGCAGGAGATCCAAGCCCTGCCCCAGCAGCACCCACGCGCACTCCTGGGAGCAGGGAAGCAGAGAGCCCACGGGCACACGTGAACAAGGCAGCCAAGGACCCCGGCGTCCCAGTGCAGACACGTCCCCCGGTGCTCCCATTTCGGCTGCAGGATCAGAGAAGGGGCTGCCTAACACCCAGCCGAGGTGTGGGGAGCCCCATCTGCCCAGCTCCTGCGGGCTCCCCAGGCGGCTGCTGGGCAGGAGGGCCAAGCTCCTGCCTGCACGCACGCTGACGTGTGACCAGGAGGGCTTCTGCCTTCACTTCCCACCCTGAGGGAGACCCATGCCCTCACTCTCCTGGTCTTTAGGAGGACGAAGACAGCAGAGAGGGATGAGCCGCGCTCAGCGTGTTACCAGCACTAACCTCCGGCTATCTCCAGCCAGGCCTTTTCTATCGCCACCTTCTTCAGGGTGGCTCCTTTCACCTGCCAGCCCATATGCACCGGAAGGCTTCTCCAGCGGAGCACTAAACTGGAACAGGGCAATAAATCCTCCTTTGCGGTCCCATCTTTGTTCCTGGGTTAAATACCAAGGCTGCAGAGGGAAGGAGTGAGTCACGCTGCAGATGCTTAAAGATTTATACCTCTGCAGCACCTCGACCTCTCAGATAAGAGGCAGCTGCGGACACCGACTGCTCCGTCGACTCGGGAAGGAGCCGAACACAGACATTTCTCCACGATGCTGCAGTGCCTTCATCCTTCTGCTGGGGAGAATTCCAGCCTCCAGGCAGGGGTGCAGGCTCCCACCACAGGGCTGGCTGGTTGTTTTTTTTCCTGGATGAAAATGCTGGCCCGTGCACCGTGCTGGGGCTGCCTGGTTCTGCTCGTCTCATTGTCACGTGGGTGAGATGGGACAGTCCATGCAGCCTGGGATGATGGATGGGGCAGGCCTGGTCACGCTCCTGCTGCTCCAGTGATGGAAGAGCCTTGTTCTCATCATGATCCTGGAACCAAGGGTCCTTCAGCTCCATCAAAGGTTCCTGCAATAATGGTCTATGCTGAGGTGTACAGGTCCTTAAAAACAGAGAGTTGCTGCCCACAGAGTTTTGCTAATGATGCTTATCCAGATGTTGGAATTCATCAAAGAGCAAGCCAAAGAAAAAAGCAGACAGAGAAAAAACCCACAAACCCTTCCTTTGGCAGGAAGGCAAACATCTCCTTTTCCAGAGTGCGGAAGAACCCTGTCATTCAGCAAGAAGGAATCAATAGGCAAATTCAGAGCAAAATCTCTTCTAGCTCCTTTGGCTGGATCCGTCCAACTCTTCTTGCCAGCTCTTAGCACAGAGACCTCCTCAAGGAGAAGAGCTTCTTTCCCGAGTGAGCCATGCAGAGCCGAACAGATGGATCAGGGTGATCAAATGTCCACACCAGTGGGGTCTGACACTGAGCAAAGTTTATGCTGAAATAGCAGGAGCAGTGGCAAGCTCATTCGTGCAAGTCTTCGCAGGCATGTGGGAGTAAAGACCACTTGGGAAAGGCAGCATGACATGCCAACAGGGCACTGCTTGGGGTGGTGAGAGAACGGTCGTCGACCCTGTTCTGTCCCAGCAGATCCCAGCTGAGCCAGAAGGGCTGCAGAGCTGGGGCCTGCAATTATGGGGACGGGGGGATGCACTCCGACAGCAGGGCAGTACAGCTGTGCAGGGCTCTTCATCCAAAACCCTGCAATTCACCCCAACAAAACAGAGAGGAACCCACAACTCTGTGACAAATTATTGTTAAAGCAGAATGTACCGCAAGGACTCGGCTGCCCAGAACTGACCACCCTGTCAAGAGCTCGGCTGTGCCCGCCATCACACAAAGAAGGAGCAGCATTCGTGCTAAACACAGACACAGCTGCTTAGATAGAAGGGAAATACCCTCCAAATCTCAGAGTTCAATTCCAGAGCCCCAGGCACACATCCACTTGCTGCTCGAAGGTGGGAGCAAAGCTCTTGGGGTGCTGTGAGCATCGGTTCTGAAACAACAGAGGCACCAGAGCCCGTTCCTATCCCAGCTCAGCTCCTTTGCCTTTGTAAAGAGGCAGCTGCTGGCCGCCTGCATCCCAGAGAGCACAGAGGATGAGAGCTGCTGGCTCCCCCATGCCCAGAGCAGCCTCCCAAACGCTGACACACGCGTGGTCATTCTCCGAGAGGGAGTACATGCACGGACCTGAGCCTCGTCTCCAAGAACGACCTGTTTGGAGACGTCATTCGGGAAAGCTGAAGTCAGACTGAAAAGCACAGTTCGCACTGAGGCTTAGAACATCATTAAATTTAGGCAAATTTTCAATAGAAATACAAAAAAAAGCCCCAGACACAAGGCACCTCATTAGCGAATTCCCAGCCTAGCAAAGAGGTCTGAGAGCTGTGTGAATGAACGAGAATGCCTGGCAACGCTTGGAGCAGGACAACACGTTGCAGCAAGCCGAACTATTCAGGCTAGATTTTTAAGGAAGCAAGAATTATAGGATTGCACTGGAAGAGAATGTCCCCTTTCCCTCCTAAACCCTTCCCCGGTCATTTTTTATGCTCATCAGCTTAGCTTCAGCCGTGTTGGAGAGAGCTGAAGGTCTCAAAGATACCAAACTCCTCCAAGTTTCACACAAGCATGTTTTTCTGTTCCCTTTGGTTGAACCTCTCCATAGGAAACTAAATCAATCCACTTGCAGCTGGAACAACCTGCAATGCAACAAATGCAGCACAGATATTTATCGTTTGACCAAATTTTAAACAAGTCAGGTCTTCCGAAAAAACACACCTTGTTGCTTTGGTAACAGGTAGTTGCCAGCCCTGGTACACCTGCACTCATGAAGTGGATCTCAACAGCAGCCTGCTAATTGCCTGCCCTCACATGCCCAGCGGTAGCGTGGAGTTTTCCATCTACAGGACTTCATAGGAATTATTGCTGTGGGTGGACAGAACTGGGAAGCGAGGAACTTGGCTCAAGGTCATACAGCAAGTCAAGGATGAGGCTGAAAAGGGAATGCAGGCGTCATCAGCGAGGAAACAGTAGTGCCTGTAACACACAAGTCCAGGCTCACCTTCCCTCACTTCGAGCGCAAAGCTGGCTCATCTCCCACGAGGACAGAGATGCCATCCCACAGGCAGCCTGTTGTTCGAGCAGCTCTTCTATCATCTGGACCAAAAGTGCCTGGAGAAATGCCAAGGTTAAAAGGAGACCAACGGAAATAAAACAGCAGCAGGAGAGTCGAAAGAAGATTGGCACATTTTAAAGCAAGAGACCGATTCTCTTTATGCAGGAAACCGCACAGCCCACAGATCAGCCCTGGCAACAGCCAAAGGTCACCCCTGCTGCACACCAGTGTGCCGAGCACAGCCCCGGGGGTGCTGCTGCAGCCGGAGAGCGGGTAAAGCATCAGCGCCTTCAGGGTATGCTTTGAGGTGACAGAAAGCAGGAACACTAAGCTAAGAATATGCTTTTTGAAGGCAGGTGAGGAAGAAATAAAGAGACAAGTGGACAAATGGGAATTAACCAAGCATTCATATCAAAATACCATGGACAACAGATCTCCAACCCTCCTCATTAAGACACTGAAAGGGTGACGCAGGAAGTCTTGGCCTTCTGCAGCCAGCGGGCACGTGACTTATCCTGCAGAAAACTTCTTCAAAGACACTGCAGAAGCCCTTATTTTTGTTTTTAAGCCAGAAGCTGACATCAGAACCAGCAAAGTCATCTTGAGGCTACGCCAGCCAGCAGCACCCTAGGGTGACATCGGTTTGAATTCACTATCAGCATCTATACAGCTGTTAAACTTTGCAAATAAGCCCTTCTGCAGACACGAAGTTCAAGCTGATTAGGGCAGAATTTGCAATGTAAAAAGGTGACTGTAGCACTAGTGGGTTTTTTAAGCATAGAGCTATACATAGACAACAAACCCTTGAGTGATAACGAAACAGGAAGCAGCCAGATACCTTGTACAAAGCCGGGATGACCAGAGCAGCAGGGAAAGATCCGTTTCACCGGCAACTCGGCAACAACTGCCATAAACACGAACGAAAACAATCCAGAGCTAGCTGTGACAGAAATGTACACATGGAGGAAAAAAGGGGTTTTTTAACTGCAGAAGACTATTTTTCTACACAGACACAGGAGAAATAATCATTAAAACGAGGGGCCCAGAAATCCCATGTTACTCCGGCTAATGATCCCGCAGTTAGCTCCATTGGAGATTCTTGTATGAAACTGCCCTTCACCATTCAACCTCCTAACTGAAAATTTGTCATTCTGATAACCCTAGGGCACATCCAGCAGTCTCAACATCAACTGCTGCAATTCTGAGGCTGACAGAAGGGAGCAGGGCATGGAAATACGAGAGCTCGATTTTAAATTGGCTAAAATAAAGTTTATTTTACTGTTACAATATATAATCTTTTATCAACACAATTCACAAAGTGTTTACAAAATAATCTCATTTTCTGCTGCGTTTTAAACAAACTTTAAAGGTAAAATAGGAATTTGTGGATAGAAATGCTTTTGTTACATTTTTTTTAGAAGCATCACAAGAATTACTTCAAGCAAGAATTTTTTTTTTTTTTCCTTTTAATGGCATCACCTTCACAGACAAAACTGATTGTTTACTGTGAAGACCTGAGGAAGGATTCAGGAAGGCTTTCTTTAGCCAAAAGGCTGCCAGTCCTCTCAGCAAGTGCATCTGAACTAACCTAGCTGCTCCCAAACACCTCACCAAGGAATCCCT
>NW_010271313.1:12372-21370 GCF_000690775.1 Eurypyga helias
GGTGCGCAACGGCAGCTTTCATGAATCCCGGCATCGATGACCTAGTATGCAGCAAGACTAACATACGAAGCTCTGGGCCTTAATGGTGCACAGGAAACCATGGACATCTTGAACAGAATTGTCACAAAACCTAGTATTTTAATATGTTGAAGTTACCTAGTGTCCTCTGTGAATCTGGTAGTACCAGGCAAGTATTACACTACTCAGCCCTGTCTCCACGACAACACACATTAGAAAGAGTGGAAAAAGCTACCATGTCCACTGCTGCTAGAAAGATAGGTGATGAAGTGAAAGGATTTATGCTCCTGCCAGTCTAGTCAGTCGATAGGTTTTACGTGACAGCAGCATCAGGCTGACAGTGATTATTTTACGTACAAGCAGGTAGAAAGAGGTGCTACTTAATTTTTTATGCATAGTTGTTTAACCAGCTTACAGCCAGCTCATCTCCACTGAGACTAGAGATGCATGATCCACCATTTGGTATAAGCCAAACCACCAGTAAATATATTTCCAGTGCAAATAAAATTGTCTTTCTTCAAGAAAAACAGCTAAGTTTAATGCTACTTCACAAAAAACAATGCTTATGATGCGTCATTTTTCTACCTATTTTGGTCTGCATTCTTAAATTGCCCTTCCTCTCTCCAGATCACACCTGAAGACGGCACATTTTTGTTTTTAGGGGAATGAGTGTCTCCTCCCCAGAATAAATGATGCTGCCCACTGACAATCGTCCCTGAGAGCACTGTTCTAGCTAGACACTTAGAAAGTGGTATCTCATAGCTTAGAGAAAAATAAAAAGGCTGTTCACCCCATGAGATCTTGTGGTTTTAGGAAGTAAAAAAAAATGCAGCTGCTCTGAGCATTTAATTCCCTGAGTTGGGTGACATCTGAAGACAGTAATTTGTAACAGAAAGCACCGCAACACCTACAGCTGTAGTTCCAGAAGCTGTAATACTCTATACAGTGGTAAAGTCAGATGTTAAATTACAAGCACACGGCAGATAGTGGGGGTGCCTTTTACTTGCTTCCTGTCACAGGAAATACGACGGCCTTCTTTGGTGAGAAACAGCAGTGGAGAAGCTTGATGACCTCAGATTCTTTTGCCTTCTGACATTCCAGTAATCTTTAGGTTACGGGTAGCGGAGATACTACCAGGCCATAGTGCAGTACAAGCAAACCATCCTAGAGAGAAGACAAAGACTGTATCATCACACCACTTCACCTTCTCCATGAGGCATTTCCGTCACCGCTGACGATGATGGTCACCGCGCAGCAGAATCTCAGCTTCAGTCACACTCACCATTTTATGCCATGGCCCTTCTATATGGCACATACAAGTTTTCAAAGATCAAGGCAAAGAATTATACACCCTTCTCCTCTTTGACGTGGAGGAAGGTGTTCAAAAATAGTAAATTCTGGTACTTCGCTTTTAATTTATAGTTATAATCTAATTATCTCCTCCTCATTGAAGTAGTTGTACAAGGTGATGCCAAATGCTATACTGGAAAAGCCCAGATTACTACTCCACATTATTAAAGTCATGTTTTTCCTCTTCTGAGAATCACTTCTACCATCTTTTGCTTCTGATGTTTTTATCTGTTAACATACAGGGTCTAAGAGAATGTATGTTCCAGAGAAGTCACACAGCTCTCTGTGAGGTGGTATGCCAGCACATAAAAACCCCAGCCCTTTAATTTAAAAAGTTAATTACAAGAAATATAACAATACTGTTGCCACTTCAGAGGTTCTGTATTATAATACAGTTGGTGTAGCCGCAGCTTCTCAAATATCTCTAAGCCATTTCCCATTGGAGGAAATTTCCGATGAAGAAATGGATTTCAGACAGACTCAAGAGAACAGAATGTGCTTTTCCACACCTCTAGGACATGCTCTCTTTCTTCCTTTGGGAATTCTTTTCAGACAGTGCCTATCAACACCTTTATGTTCTGTCTGAAAGATGACCTCTTATTAGGAAAACAGGCTTGTTTTGCCTCTAGTGCCACAAAGCTTTTTCAACAGAAAACCACCTTAATTGCTGTCGTGTATAGTTATCATACTCTCTACCATTAGTTTCTTGTCTAGCAGCTAAACGGTCCCACTGGAAAAAATGTTACTGTTCTGGTGAAAAAAAAAAAGTATAGGATGTTATTTTCAAGGGAAAAAAAGTGGAATTGCTATTGGAGTTTTCAAACGTGATGGTGAAAAAAGCCAGATTCATCGCAAAGGAGAACCTACAACAGCAAAACTGTGATCAGTTCAGCCAACATGCTCATTTAGTAGGACCTGAAACTCTGCTTCTGGCTACAGATTTTGCTGTTTCCTTAAAGGGGAGATTAATATTCTAAAGTCAGGAAAACAGGGCACCAAAAAAAGGAGACAATTAAAAAAAAAAAAAGATCCCAAGAATGCCATACCAGGGCAGACCCAAGGGCTACCTAGCCCCATGGTGAAAGCCTGGATAAAAATATGTGAAAAGGGCAAGTATCCTACCTCCCTATGTAATTTCCCAGTTTCAAAAGCTTTTCTGTGGAAGTTCCTGAGCCCTAAGTCAGAGTAGCTTTCTATCAAGTGTCTCCTGCTGACTTTTCTTCCATGAACTTGGTCTGCTGCTTTTGAATCTACAAACTTCTGGCACCCACAGGTCAAATCTAAGGGAAATCAAATCCAAATGCTTTGCATCACTGAACATGGTGATGTCAGTCATAAGATCAAGACTGAAGATCTGAAAAGGGATTAAAATGCAGGCACTGAGAAAAGTGGATCAAAGTATTCTTTTATAAGAACTGTCAAGACACATTCGAGCTTTTTTTTTTGGGAACTGTGGTCAAACCCAGTTCTTCTTTAAGAAACTCTGCCGTAGCAGAAAAGTATTTATCAAAAAGAAAATGCTACAGTATATTCTTTGATGAACGAGATTACAAATGGTAATTTGGCAGTAGGACATTTAAAGAAACCGCCTATTTACACAAAGATTTAAACCAAAGGCCAAACCCACTGCAATTCTTTTGTACAAGGAGAAGCTGAGAGTTAACCCAATACTGGCACTGCTTACTCTGTAATTATTCACTTTTTAAAGTATTATACATTGCTATATATAGAACAGTTTGGGTTGGAAAGGACCTTTAAAGATCACCTAGCCCACCCCCCCTGCAATGAGCAGGGACATCTTCAACTAGACCAGGTTGCTCAAAGCCCCCTCTAAACCTGACCTTGAAGGTTTCCAGGGATGGGGCACCTATTGTGCCAGTGTGTTCAGCTGATTTCTCTCAAATCCAGAGAATGAGCTCTCACTGCTTATTACAAATCTTAGATCAGGCTAACTCAGACATGCCCAAAAGAAAAGCAAAATGAAATGTGATCCCTTCTTACAGCAAAGCTCTCCAGTGTTCTTTCCCACACGTTGTGAACCTGACCTAAAACACATGGAAAAGGATACTCGCCTGTAACACCCCACCACAGAGTGGAACTGACAGACAAGACACCACAGTATGTCTCTACAACTTGTAATGTTGTAAGAGCAGCAGCCAAGTGCCCTGCTTTCCAAACACCCCACAGCAGAGTAAACCACCTCCACAGCAGACGTGTGCTAGAGGGTCACAGTAATCAAGCTGGATCGCAGCTTTTACCGCACCGCTCAGGAGGGGCAAAAACCACAGTGGCATTGGGTTACAGAAAGGTGAGCGTTAGGAAGAGAGCATTATATCCTCTGTGCCAAGGGCCAGGGACATACAGGAAGCTACTCTTTTTAGCTTTTCCCGTGGGTGAGCTCATTACATCCATCAGTGATGCAGAACCTGAGAAGGGCAGTTTCAGACAAGGGAAAACAACTAGTGGCTTGGATCATGTTGCATTTGTGCAGCAGAGGAAGGCAATACGGGGAAGAAATTGTATTCCCATAGAGTTAGTAACAGGCTTTCTTCCTCAACTACTTGATCAAGCTTAATTATAGACAATCTCAATGCCTGGTAACAAAACTGAGCCTTTTAAAAATTTTTTATCAGCGTCTTTGATCTCTCCTTGCAGTAATTTCCACCAGTTTTACACTGTTTTAAAAATTAAGCCAAGTTGCTGCTTTTTATATAAATTCTGTGCAGCAAATTTAATGTTTTTACCCTAAACAGAGCTAGACCACACTCGATCCTCCCACACTTGTTGAAAGGCACATACGTTATTCAGAACAGCTGAAACCCTCCTAGTCTGCACCTCTCGGAGAGCTCAACTTATTGAGGCTCTAAGGCATCACTAATCATTGTTACTTGGTAGGAAAAAAAACCCTCCAACAACCAAAATCTTCACAAAACAATCCTGACCATTTAAAAACCATTCAGGAGGAGTAAAAGCTCATAAAAATTGTCAGTGACTGTGGCCCAGAAAAATAAATCACAATGTATGTTATGCTGCATTGCATTGGAAGAAATTCTTCCAGTGTAAATGCTGCCAGAGAATGAACGTTGAAATTAATGCCTTTGCAAAGATTCTTATCTGCATTTTTAAATCACTTTTCTCAGCAAAAAGAGTAACTGCTGACATGAATGAACTTGCAAGTGAAAAATGCGATTCAGAAGAGCAGTTATTTTTTTCCCCCTCACACTGTACTCATCCAAATAAAACCCCCACAAACCCACCCCAGTGTTTATTCCTTTAAATGACTTGGCTGTTTTCTTAACAAGAAGCGTCTACAATGAAACTCAGAAGCTGGTTAACGATAAAGGCAGATTGAAGAGTGTTTCAGCATCCCAGTGAGCTGTTAGCAGCATTCCAAGCTCCAGCACTGGTTTGGAAAGGCTGCGAGCTTAAAATGGCACAAAAAGCCCTTGGAGCTTAATGTAAAATCCACCAGATGTTCCTGTGCAGTCGAAGTCCCACTGAGCCAGGACAATCCTGCCCCTCACTGATTTTCAGGTCTTGGTGAAAAAGAAACAACTTTTACCCTTTTTAGACATGACCTATCCAGTATTAATTTTTTTTTTCCTAGGTATTTATCTAAAAAGATTTATCAAAAAAGAAGCAACTGTGGTTTATTTGCAACATTCCTACTGTAACTACTTGACATCCTAAGCAGTTTCATAACAAAAGGAAGAAAAATTAAGGATGAACATGATTTTTCAGGTTTCCTGGTAAAAGTGACTACGAAAGCAAAGACTTCACTAAAAGCAAGGATCTTTTCCTGTTTGTTAGCCCAAGAGAGCAGGCTTGCTAGAATTCACTGCTAGCATACTGATTTTATAATAATGAGACTTGATACAGCACTGGAGAACATATCCCAAGACAGCTGTTCTCTTTGTGGAGCTGCTGACTGGTACTTAGCCACTAAACATCAATCAGGCAGGCCCAGTTCTGACAAGAAATGAAACTGATGCAGTTTTCCCTAAAGTGCTTCCCCAAGAGCATTTTTCAGACAGAGGAAGCTTTCTGTGCTAAGCTGAAGTCTAAAAGCATACCCATTTGACTACACCACTGGACCGAGAAATAAATCGCCCCCTCCGCTATTTACTGACGCTTACAGTGGAGGGCACTTCCATCACTGTGTGTTGATTGCTGCAGTTACTGACAACGAACTCATTACGTTAGAATGAAGTTTGTTACCAGCACCGGCTCCCTCATGGTTTCTACCCCCTGCTCTGCAGAGCGGGTTAGGTTACATTTTCAATTTTTCTTCATGTTAGTATATAAACAGCTAAGACATTAAGTATGGCATTTATTCATTTGACTGCAGAAACTAAGGTATGTACCACAAACCTTAAAATGTTGATGTCTGCCAATGCTGCAGCAAGAGCCACTTGTCTGTCCTGACTGTAGAATCCCTCCTAGTTTGTTAAATCAGTCATGTGATGTCCATGATACTTTGGAATCAGCTTTCCACTCCTTACCCCTGACACAGAAGCCCTCTTGTAGCATGAAAGGGCTCAGAAGGAAATTTAAGCGTAAAAGACTGTTCAGACGTGTGCACAAACAAGTCAAGAGAACTGAATTTGCTACTATTTTAGCCTGTCTGCCAGCTGCTTAGATTGCTTTCCAACTGAAATACCAATCTAAATCCCATTTTTTTTTCCCCACTGGGTTAGATTAAATGTTACCTTTTCATACTTCCAAGACTAGATTAATATATAATTAACCATACATCCAAATTTACATCTAGGTCTTACATTGCACCGGGCAGAAAACTACATTGTGTTTGCTGCACTTCCCAAATGGCGTGACCCTTCCCATTATAAAGATGCTCAAAAAGATTTCCAAGGGAATAAAAAGAAAATGCTTTCCTGTTTGCAGAGCCAGCAGCACTTGAACAGTAAGTTACCAACAAAACCAGTTGGCTATACAGTCATGCTGTGACCAGGACCGGTATAACATGCATCAAGTATTTAGTTGTGTTCATTACTCAGTAGCTTTGGTTTGTGCTTTCATGAGCAAGTGTATTCCCCTGACCCAGTCACAAAGTTAGCCTCATCTGGGATGCTTCAATCCTTGGGTTTCTTGCAGAGATGCAATCGCCAAGAAGGAAAACAATGAATGTTAATATATTTTACAATATTTTTAAAACCCAGAAACCCTGTAACAAAGCCCCAGCTGCCACACGTACCTGTACCCCATTCTCTCCTATGGCTTGACGAATTTCCCTCAGTGTCTGGTAGTGTTCTAGCAGGTGATCACCACATATTATGTCTACCTGTGAAAGAACACAAACTCGGTCAAGGTCAACCTATGTTTGGACAAGCAAAACACTAAGCCCTCTAAATTTGATTAGAAGAGCCCAATTCTAGCATGTTAGATACTAAAGCCACCTTTATTTTTGTTGTCCCAATGCATTTATCATGCATAGCACTACTGTACTAATGCTTCCCTCACCCATGCCCCTGCCTGAGGCTCACTTCTGCAACAGAGGACAGTCTGTTGTTTCACTCCCAGTTTGGTGCATCTGCTGAAAAAAAGCTGTTCAGTAATAGCTGTGATGAATTTAATGAGAATTTAGATCATGCATTAAAACACTCCCACAAACATCCAGAGGCATTCATCAGTTGCAACAGAGGGCAAGTTGTTTGTGCAACTGACAGTAAACAAGGCACTGCTACCCTCATTCTTATCTCGAGTGACAAAACAGGTGAATAAGTCTGCTTAATGTGACTGTTTGAAGAAGTGTTTAAATAGAAAAGAACAGCTCACTGTATGCCACTGTCAGCAATTACTTCACAGTCCTTCAAAACGTAATCAATACTTCTGTGATGCAAGTTAAAGGCACACTCAGCAATTCTAAGCAACATCCTCTACCGCAGCTGAACTACGTCACTGATGTCTGCAACTCCAGAGCAGGCACTTTTGTTCAGTATCTGCCCACAAAACCAGCAATCTTTCAGGGTGGGTGGGTGAATCATAATGAGGTATTCTGAATTCCTTGACTATTATGAAAAATAAGCTCCTTTATAAAGTTACTATGACTTTACTGTGCATAATGTAAATCCAGCCTCTAGCATTCCAAATCAGAGCAGCTAACACAGCACAGTTGCTCTCTCAACTGCAGCTTGGTTACATTTTCCTTAAGAGCAATTTCTAGATATGGAAATGAGAGGGCTCTCACCTGTGAATTACAAGGGCAAAACCTCACAACTGAGGTTAACAGCATTGACAATGAGCTGTCCCACAGCTTTCTGCAAGGAAAACATCCAAGCTTCGCCACTGCAGTAGGCAGGGAGCATACTGCAATATCATTACGTATTCTCTGTATGGCCACTTTCCACCACAGGACACTCTGTGTTTCAGCTGTTCAATTCCCCAGGATTTACGCTCTTCTGCATGCTGACCCACTATCTCCCTCTTGTTCTTCATGAAAAGATTTAGGAAGATTTATGCCTCAATGCTAGCAGACTGCGCTGTTCTGAGAATCAGGAATACAGGAGTTCTACTCCTTAGAGGCTCAAAAAGGGCTATTTACTTTGCTTCACCATCAGTATAGCATGAGACCAGTGCAGAATACTTCATTCACATTAGGTTGAATGTTAAAGTGCAAAAGATGTAAACTGCTTTTAACTTCTACAAGGAAACCAGCAAGTAAAAACTAATATGGACCCAACATTAAATACTGATTAGATATCGATCCATATACACACATGTATACGTAGTTAACATCAACCTTTGATGTATTTAACACAGAACCTGAAAGAAATGAATTTATTTTTCTTTTTGAAAGCTGGTTAGTTATTTATGCTGCTTCCCACTCATTTTGGCCTCTACAGTTATTACTGTAGGGAGACAGACATGTCTGCTTTGCTTGCCAGTGATATATAAGTTTAATTACTTTTGCTTTCTAAGCTTACTTTTGTAATTATTATACCCTAAGGCACTAAAAACTCAATCCTGCTCCTACTGAAACATATACACATACACATTTTATATCTTACTATTGAATCATAGAATGGCTTGGGTTGGAAGGGACCTTAAAAGATCATCTAGTTCCAACAACCCTGCCACTCAGACATCTTCTAGAGAAATATAAAATCTAATCTATTTGCCCAACCCCGGATGCAAGCAGACATAGCAACAACTGATGACCTCTCAAAAGAGTCAGAACCCTTGTCTGAAAACATCCCACAGTTGATCTCGCTGCTCCAGTTTCAAATGGCAGTCTAATTAAAGATCCAGTGTCTAACAAACAGAGAAGTTCTTTTCACATTCACTGCGTTAGAGTGCTCCGAATACCAAATCCTAATCTCCTCATTCCAGCACTAAAGCCTGAGTTTCTGCCTGCTAATTGTTATGCAAGGATTCATTCTATAAGGTCAAGAGAATAAAACAGACAATGAAAAATCCCAGGTCAGTGTGAAAAATCAGTTGCCAAATACGACTCAGAGGAATCCTTGTGCTACACAGAAATTAATATATTCCATTACAAAAGCAACACAAGTGCTATGAATTTACTACAATTTCAACTGACTGGTAAAACTGGGGACAGTTAGTACTGATAGCTACAGTGAGTGAGACAGCAGGAAATACAGTTTAACTTCCT
>NW_010271313.1:21401-33762 GCF_000690775.1 Eurypyga helias
CATGAAGGTGTAGCTGCTGAGTACTCAGTCACTTCTGTTAAAATTCTTATTAAAATACAGCAGCTCTCCTATTATGCCATTTATTTTCATTAGGTGACATGTTCACTATTAGAGCTATTTCCCCAAAAACCACAATAATAGACAATTATAAATCAATACTCAGCAAGTACGAGAGAAAAATGGAAGAAAAACTTTCCTGTAAAGAACATCCCCCATAAGACTGATCCCAAGAGGGAATTTAGCCCAGAAAGCACTAGACCTCAATCAGTAGTTTCTATGCCAACCCTTACCATCCAGGCAAGGACAAGGGAAACAAAGTTTTAAGAGATTGATACATGTATTTGGGCTAGTTACTCAAAAAGCTGGCAAAGCTGTCCACTTCCTCTTGTTGCTATTTACTTTTCAAAGGTATCAGATGCTTCAGTTCCAGCGCCCAAGCCTGGCACAAAGAAACAGCACAAAGAAACAGCCCCCTCCCCCACAGACTTTCTTCCTGTCTTTCCCCACGCTGCAGCTTACACTCACTTGTGGAAACGCGCATCTGATTACAGAACATTTCTATTCCACAAGCTGCATTAACGCATTCAGACCAGCCAAGCCACAAGTATCTCAGCAGTCTCCCTCTGTGCTTACAGAATGAATGGGAAGAAGGGATAAATGCTGCTGCAGGATGACCTCAGAGGAAAGAACACTAAAGAAAACTCATTTTCTCCCTACTCTTGCGCAGAGCACAAACTATACAGGTGTGTATCAGAGGTTGAAGCCAAATACCTAGCAGATTCCTAACACCATAGGCTGTATTTAGCTCAAATTAGATGCTACCTACTTAGCTGTTACTAGCAATTCCAGTGGCTCAAGAATTTTCACCCCCCTCCCCCCAAATTCCAGCAAGAATATTCAGGAGAGACCTTCTAATTAGGAATATCAGCAAACGCATGCAGAAAATTCATCGCTGCCCAAAGCATGGAGATAAAACAAAGCACCAGAGGGAGTAAAAAAAGCCTGTCACCTCAAGTGGTAGATAAATATAAATGAAGCCTCAACCTTTCAGATAAACTAGGAAATTTGAATCGTACTCCATTTTCAAACTCAAATACAGAAGTCTGAAAATAACTTGAGACCTAACACTAGGAAAAAAGAAAAAAGGCAGTGGCTTCAAACCAGATTTTTAAACTTTTATATATATTATCACACATGAAACAGGTGGTTTATTTCATTTTCATTAACCTCAAACCAATCCATTTGTGCAGGTCAATGAAGAAGGGCAACTATTAACTAATATTCCACTCAAATTCTTGAAGGAAGTCTATGAAATCACCAGCTTTTGAGACACAGTAACATTTACCCTCTACAGTGAATCGTAGAAGTCCAAGCAGAAGGTAACTAATAGGGGAAAAATTCTCAACTTTTCACTATCAGATGAACTCAAGATTGAAAAAAATCTGAAAGACATCCAACACAGAGGCCTGGCTTTATTTTGAAAGATGTGTAACTGCAGTTTCCATTACAGATGCTCTATGTTCCTGAAAACTCAGATTCTGATGTCCTGCTTAAGAAAACCCAACCAAACAAATTCCATTCCCTCAAACAACTCAATGCAAGAAGTTTCTCTAGCCTCATTTTGAGGATACTCTTATTTGTTCAGAATATCAAGTCACCACAAGCTGAAGGCTACAGACTCTCCCTGAAGCAAATGAAAATACATTACTTCCTCAGAATGATGAATAATTTATACCTGATTTGCTCCCATACCACTGAAAATGTAAGTGGCATGAATAAGTACTTATTACTGCGGCACACAGACATGCTGTAATGCCTCAGACAATTACTGCTGTATGAAAACACAGCCTTAACTCCAAAGCCAGCACTTAACTTCTACCATTTGCCTATTCACATCAGTATCAGATTTACCGATAACCGACGGCTTTAAGAATCATTTACACATTATGGAACTCCTGCACCTTCTCAATGGAATGGTTGCCAAAATAGGCTGAAGAGCTGAAAACTGGTTTTGACACGATGCGATTCCTATCAAAATGGTTGAAAAATATGAAGTTAAATACTTTTCTATCATATTCTGCTCCTTTGAATTCTTATTTGGAGGCATGTGCCTACATCTGCATTCATTCCTGCCTTTCAACATATCCATCCGCAGTATCATTTGTTCCTAGCCCCAGTTTGCTTCTTCAATATTCAGTTAAGTTTTACTGTTACTCAGCTCCTACCTGCCTCTGCCTTCATATCCTCCCACACTCACACACTTTCCTGTCTATGTACTCAGATTTACCTTTGAAACAGCAGTATCTTTTGGGTTTGAATGTCATCCGCTGAAATCTTACATGGCACCATCCGCAGTATCATTTGTTCCTAGCCCCAGTTTGCTTCTTCAATATTCAGTTAAGTTTTACTGTTACTCAGCTCCTACCTGCCTCTGCCTTCATATCCTCCCACACTCACACACTTTCCTGTCTATGTACTCAGATTTACCTTTGAAACAGCAGTATCTTTTGGGTTTGAATGTCATCCGCTGAAATCTTACATGGCACTGTAGAAATTCTATACAAATAATAAAGTATTACAAAGAAAATTTAAACATGTTGCAAATGAGTTGGGAGAGTTATTCCTGGCGGATCACAACACTTGAAGCATTTCATTCCTTAATTCTTACTGCATTAAAAAAACTAACATTACTTCTAGACTCTAAGGAACGATGGAAATGTTCCATCTGAAGCGCAGGCATTATGCTGATCCCAGTGAACTTAGAAGTGTCACCGCAAGTGGCATACCTGACAAGTAGGCTCCAGATCCATTTTTCTTCTGAGGAATTTCTCCACATGCCCAATCGTTGCGTCCCCTGAAACACGCACAAACTTCTTTTCCAAAGGCTGCAAAAATGCACAGAAGAGTCCAAGAGATTAGAACTAGGCAATGGTTGTGCCTAACACAAGAATATAAGATTTTAAGACAACACGTATTTTCAGCCATCATCCCTTGTAAACCCCAAACCCAAGTGAAAGCCCACTATCAGAGCAAGACATCTTAGATTTTTGGACCCTTCTCTGATCTACTTCTAGATTACCTCATAGGTAAGGGACTAAATATATATGTATTAAGACTCCAGGAGCAAGCTTCCTGCAGTTTAAAACAACATTTAAACATAACCAACTACTGACTTCAGTCCTATTTCACTAATGAAGTATCAGAAAATGATACTTGCTATTAATTCTGCATAGAAATTAGTTACTACACAGCATTTTAAGAATTTCTCCCCCCAAAGGCATTTAGTCATCAGAAGTACATAAACTATTTTCTAAAGTTTCCTTGTTTCTCTGAAATAAGGATTGTGTAACAAACATGCTTTGCATAATTAAACCATGTCATTTTATAATGCAAAGAGCTTAAGTCCTTTAGCATTCTAAAAGTACTACGGATTGGGCTGGAACCAACTTAATAGTCCACGAAATTCCAGAATCAATTAAAATATATTTCTACGCAGAACACAAGGGGAAGACTGGTCTGCAATCTTTTTGTATGATTTCTAAATACTTTCACAGCAAGGACTGCACCAACAAGACATTTACTATGTCAGCCTCAAAATATTTCAGGGGCTTCTCTATGGATACAATTTTAAGCAGCTGGCTGGTGGTGTGGGTGAAGAGGCACAAAGGCAGAGCAGATGACTGCATTCAGTGTGATAAATTGATTACCTTTTGTGTCAATTAATTGGATTTTTATATTGACTTCCGAACAGCTGTTATTTACTATCCAGATTCATCATATTCTTTCAGGTTGAAAGAAGGGTCAGAGAGGGTCATGGACTACCCCTGAACTCAATCATGAATTTAAATACGTATCCATGAAAACTGTGGTTTTGGAACAATAGTTTGATTTATTCATGTATAAGAGCTTGAAATGCTGGGCAGACCTGATCTAGTGAACCATGCTGCTGCAAGCCTGATGATGCTACATTTATGTTTGCTGCATGTATAAATCACAGTTTATGGCCACGGACCTTGCAACCTATGCTTTCCCCCCATCCCTACTAAAACTAGGTTGAAAAACCTTCATCTATGAAGTTCAACGTTAGTTCAGAAAAATAAGACAGATAAAGAAGCAATTGAAGACAGAGCAATGCTGTAAGTGTATCAAGGTACGTTTTGCGAGAAGTGGGTATGAAAGGGGGATTCGGAAGGTTGATAAATAAACCTCTTGGTCATGAGGAGGAACAAAAAAGCATGAAGATAAAAGTGTAGTGAAGAATAAAGACAGAGAAGAAGAGAGAGAGAGAAGCAGGGAGTTATCATACAGCAAGGATTTGAAAATACTGCAGGAAAATACCCGTTAAGATGTGGTATTTCTTAAAACTTACACAGAAGTCTAAATGTGCACACAGACTTTAGTCTATGGATAGCAGGCTTACTTGCAGCACAGAACTATTCACTGTGAGCAATGGTGAGCAGTCATTCATGGGCAACATCCTCAGAGCACTACAGTTAAAGTGAGTAGGAATATTTATGGCTTAAAAGGGAAAAAATACACAGAAATATCCCTTTCCTGAGTCACAAACACTTCTGAATGATGTGTGAGCCAAGTATTTTTTAGAAGGCAAAACTACTCACATCAGACTGTCACATTTCAGAGGAAATAAGTGTCTGACACACATTTTGCTATCAGAACATGTACGTTAATAAAATGGTTGAACTGCCCTACAGTCATTCTGGTGTAGCCCAAAATGATCATGATAAAAAACTAAGCAGAAAGAAGGGCAAATATGAGACAGGAAGGATGGGAGGTGATACAAGGGCAAGAAAACGAAAAAGAAGCAGTGTGAAATGTAAAGGTAAACAAGGAGAAAAAACGCTGGGTAGGTGCAGGGGGTGTAACAGATGAAGAAAATCAATTGCAGACATCTTTAGGAACACTGCTCCCCTTCTACAGATCAATGTTGATTTATGAAACTGTACTCACATTTCAACTCTTTGTAAAACTTAGAGTTATTTCTGCACTGTAGAGTTTGAAATAGCCTAAGCTCTGCCACAGCGAGTGTAGTTACTATTACAAATAGCATGAATAACTGCAATCATATCCAACAGTTCAGGTTTGTGCCTGAAAATCCATGGATTTGAAAACAACTCGCCTGGAAACATGAAGGAAATTAGTAAAATGGTACAATCAGGACAATTAATATTTAAGTTCCTAACGTGTTTTTTTCCCTTACATTTTCAACAGTGAAATTTTGCTGCTAACTGTACCAGTTAGGTGTCTCTTACAACCTATTATTCTGTGCCATTTGATCTTTGAGTCTTACAGTTCTAATACAGTGACACATTAAATGCAACAATACTGTGTAATTTTAAATTATATCTCATTCTTGCCTTTGTCTTGTTTTCTAAACATTTAGCCAAAACAGAGGAATGATACTCTGAGCATCTCTAACTAAGGCACATGAAATCATGAGGGCAGCAAACAACGTGCAGTTCCACCATGAATCTGTACAAAAGCAGCCAATAAGACGTGCACTGTAAGAGCAGCCGTGTTCTTTAGCAAGGTTTGGGAATGTTGTTTCTTGTTTAGCAGAACAGCCACAGTTCAGACACCAAATGTTGTTAGGGAAGGGCTGGAGAAAAGGGTAGGTTTTCTGCTGGCTAAGGAAGTGCATTGTGCCGTCTAGCCAATTTGTGCAATTTTTTTTTAATGTTTAAGCACATACCAATTTGCTGTACTATTGTTACACCTCAGGCTACACTTCCTCTGAATGACCTATGCAAGCTTTCCACCACAATTCGAGAATCTACTTCAAACCCAGTATTTTAGACATGGCTACATCTTTGTTTAGGATGCCAACAAGAAAACCACAATAGTGCACCTTTTGGTGAGAGAGATGCAAGAATAAGAAGCTAAAATTGCCTAGGTGAAGGTTCATCAGTATCATTCCCATTCTTCCACCGGAACTTCAGTGTAGCCTCAGAAGTATTCTTTTCCTATTCTGTGACGCTATACAATAACAGGTTTGAAAGTACACTGTATTCCCAGGTTGGTTTGGACTATGCTGATGAAAGTTCAGTGTAAGAAAACCAAGCTAAATGAAATATATTCAGGCTATACATATTTCTGAAGTAAATCATAAGAGAAAAATTCAAATCACATCTGCACCTTAAAATTCCCTGTGCCTTCGTTAGCTCTGAAAAACAAGAGAAGAGTAAACACAATCAATATTGCTAAGGTTAACAGTTATTAACACCCTCAAGTTCTTTATTATAATAGTGACTTATGGATTTTGTAGTCTGGCATATCAAGCTTTTTTTCCAAACCAGGCTTTTCCTTTCACTAAACTCTACTACAGGAAATAACAGTAGATTGAACTTATATATCTTTTTCTTCTACCCTTCACTTGCCACTCCATTTTTCTTCAGAATTCAGCTATTTATGATTTTAAGGTTTGTCTACTTGAAATGGAAAACCAAACAACACAGTCGAAAGGCATTTTTAAACATAAAATTCATTTTCACAGGAATAGGTTGCGTACTAATGCTGCTTAAACATCCATATTTCATCATCTCTGGTATTCAGAACTTTAACAGACAATACCTAAGAAGCTGCTGACAGAACACACCCAGCCAAAGAGGCTTTCTAGGCCAGTTGTTTGCCTTCATGACTATTTCTATCACAGGATTAACGCTAATGCTATCTAGGAACTCAGGAAAGCAGCAGGTGCCTCTCTGGAAGATGAAATAAACGCAAAGGTGGCAAATGACCAAATTCCCAGCTGGCTTCAGGAAAGGTTCATTGATGTGCACAGCCTGAGTGTGTGATCTATACTCCACACCTCCCGACTGTAGCACAACGTGTAAATTTCTCACTTACTTTAGCCCAGTTCATGACATTTCACTATTCCTGCATCACATTAGCAAGTATGATCATATGAGAGAGGAAAAAATGCAGTATTTCATTACACTGGAGAGGACAAAAATCAAACATCACTATACATCAACTACATTTCTACTGCCCATCTGATACAGCAAGCTTCTGCAGACCACACATCCGCATGGCACTTCAAGCTCCTGCAGTTGAGCATCCACCTCTAAATACGCACCAGGTCCCAGGGTTAAGTAAAACTATCATCAAATTCTACCACTGAAATGAAATCTAAAGTTACTAAGAAACCTGAGGCCTAACTTGTCTGACATCTTCCTCTTGCTCTGAAGAGAAAAATGTGCCTGCTGAGAATCACAGGGGGGTGGGCTAGTGACCAGGAGACTTTCACAGTAGAGATCTAAACCAAAGTCCTTTCACTACAGTGAGCTCACGCTGTATCTAATTCTGCAGCCCAGACAATCTAATGAACCTTTCCTATAGAGCCACCAAGTGTTCCAACCTGAAAGGGATGTCCTTGTAACTAAATTCTAATTCCTGTTTTTAAAGTCATTTTAAAGTGTAAATGATCACTGAGAAAGACAGGGGCTGTCAGAATAAAAGCATGCTCCTATGACCCTTCACTCTGCCACCTGCCAACCCAGTACAGCAGTGGCTGATCCCCAGCACGGGTCCCAGCATGGACATCCCTCACATTCATTTCTAGGTGGTAACTTAATGAGATAGTCACCCAAGGCAATAAAATAACTGCATAATTTCCTAATATTCCTAACTCAACATAAATGAAGGGTAAATACCATTATATTTTAATCTTTTCCACCATGATTTTCATCACAGAATTTTACCTTATGTCTGTATTTATCCATTTAATTACGTTTTACCCAATGGAGTAAAAAGCATGCCTGAGCACCAGCTCACTGGGACCCTGTACTAAAGCATCACGTGTTTTATACCACATTCAAAGGGAAAAACCCTTTATAAGTACAATTAAAAATTGTAATTAAATATAGTTTCAAGCATGCAATACACAGTGGTCACAGGCTGAACAGCTATATGTCTTTGCTTTCCTCTCCCGTTCAACCCACAGCTCTTGGCTTTATTTATGACAAACCTGCTCGTAATGTAAAAGCATTAGTTTCCTCAGTCTCATTCCTTTAACACATGAATGTTATTTCCATACCATCCTACTCAGCAGAATGGCTATGTAATATCTTACTTAAAAAGAGGAATCTGAGACAGACTGTGTTGAAAGGTGACCAAAACCTGCAAGTGCCCAATTTGGGACATCCAAGACTGTGTTTGTCTGCAGAACACTTGATACTACAGTTTTAGTCATGACTCCCACTGCTTTCAGCTGTGCTTGTGAGCATCCAGCACTTCTGCAAGTCAGGCTTAAAGAAAATAAACACTGAAATTAATTCAGGTATGTGGATTCACTAGGACGTTCTATAGCACAGTCAGGCATTGTTCCCTAGAGGATTAGCCCTAAGACATCTTTTCTTCCCTCAGTCCCACTCCTCATCCATTTAAAGAAATACAGAAGCCACATGATGGGCAACACAAAAATAAAACCAAACACACACACACACCCCCCCCACCTGACCAGAAGTTACCCGTAGGCAAGATTTGTTCTGTACTCTGAATAAAGGAAGACACAGTGGAGACACTGGACGTAGCATATAAGACTAGGACATGATGATTCAACCTCACCTTTTGTACACAAGACAGTATGCTTTGTTACCAGAATTTCCCAACTTCTGAGGGCTTGATTCTACATCATTTGTGTAATAATTTGCTATGAATAGGTACTGGAGTTTACTGAACATTTTGCTCAGACAAATTCAGGCCAAAAGCAGGCACAGTCTGGGTAGAGGGTAAGAGCTGCATCAGAGTCACGTTGGTTCCCCCTACAATTGAGGTTCTGCACTGCGTGGTGCTAGCAGAGTAGTTACAGCTTTCAATCCTTTCTCAATTATCCTCTCTCAGTCACTAAAATATAAATCTGAATATGACCAAAGCAATACAACTTCTCCCTCTTGTGTTCCTAAAAAACTCGCGTGTTTGGGCTAGATTTTAACCCCACCATCTGTGGCTAAAGGTGATACAAAAGCTTCAACATAATTCATTAAAGCCTGGGAAACTTTCAGGCTGACTTAGTAGACCACATTATTAGCCCCACCTATAACACTCAGGGGAACTACTCTAGCTGCCCAGGTTGTCGTTGCAGCACCCAAGTTACATGAGCAAGCCCTGGCACAGTCAGCATTAATGGTGCTGCCACCTACAGGGATTAAGGGACCAGTGTTTCATCATTCGGTTCACTGATACTACACTACTTCGTTAAAAATAAACCAAACACACGTGAATTTTAAACCCACATTTTTTGAGAAGCTATTTTCATAGGAAGACACCTCACACACTTATCTGCATCATCTAGCTATGCACAGTTTGCTTCACTATTGCACTAAGTTAAACCCAGCTCCCCATTGCTATTTGAGGTGAAGGAAATGCACATTCAACGAAAACGAAGAGCCAGGTAATGCTCCAACACACATAAGCAGCACCCTCATGTCACCTGCTTGCTCCCACATTTGCCCACAACTCACCCAATGAACTCCAGAAGTATGGAGATGTCAAGTTCTGGTGGGATCCGGAACATGGAGCCCAGAACTTTCCGAGGTCTTCCTCTGCTCACTGGAACTGGCTGTGGGACAGCTGAAAAATTCAAATAGCCAAAATGCAAACACAACTTGAAATAAAAGCAGCATAAGATGCTAACATACACCAAGCAAAACCGATGAGCTCATAAGGAAATAAAGACCATGCAATTAATTTTTTTTTTTTTTTTCCCCCTAACTCAGCTCCTTATATATTTCATGCTGTGTATCTCAAGCAGCATTTTATTAACTTCCAGTGTGGCACTTCTCCACAGAGCTGCTTATTTCACAGTAAGACAAAAAATAATTAGAATCATCCCTCATCTGTCAACAGACTTTGAAGTTCTTATTTTCACTTCTTTGTAACGTCTGTTGTGTATTAAAGGGCCAAAAAGAAAATTAACGCACATTTTATATATATTCCCTTGTTGTAGGCAAAGTCTGTTTTTTAAAAAAATCCAACTGTTAAGGAATACTAGTTGTCTACTTTAAACTGAGTTTAAGTGCTGTCAGTTCCATCAGGTTTTGTAATCTGAGAACTGTGACAAGTTACAGTGATCAGACAGCCAAGAATCCCATATTTCCAATACTACACATCTCCAGCTGTGGGCTAATATTTCAAGGAAAGTCCTTAAGAATAAATGGTATAGTAAGTATTTCCTTAACAGTGTCCTCTAAAGTGACTACGGCTCACCTGGTTTGGGCACTTCTAATCCTCTTTCTTTATAGAAGTCATGCATTTGTTTTTTCTCTCCTGAAAAAACCCACAATACAGAACAGATTGGAGTGTTATTTCAGATGCTGAGACTATCCATATAGTTTCCAACGTTCAGAGCAGTAAAATCTTTCCAAGTTCCTACAGACCTTCACCATCACTAGTATTCCATGAGGCTGGGACACTTAAGATACCCAGACTAAGAGCTTGTTAGTAAAAACTGGGAAGAAATCAGAGAAACTGGACATTTATCATACTGAAATAACTGAAAGAACTAGCATCCTTCTGGCTGTCATGACTATTTTTCTACCACCTACAGTCCACACGTAGCCACTAGGTGTGCCCATTTCTCTCAGGCCACCCAGAACTGTGCAGGTTCATTGGCTCCCCATGTAAATGACACGTGACAGTGAACACAACTAAAAGCAGAAAAACAAATTGGCAGTAAAGGAAAAAAACAAAAGCATTTGAGAGAAATCAGTCTTAGTAACTTTTTTTTAAACTGAAGCAAGTGAACTTATTAGATGGAACAATATTTTCTGTACTTCTATAAAACTGAGGCATAACTGTGAAATGTTATCTGGATACAGCGATCCCTGTGTTTCATGAGAAAGGGTATGTACCACTACCGTAATAGCATTTTGCAGCCAGAAAGATGCCAGTTGGCACAGCCGATTCACTGAGATCTACAACCAAATGTTACAAAACTATTAAAGAGTCCAGAGTAAAAATGGGCCTTTGAATTACTCTGCTTTCTCTTCAGTCTCCTCAGTCTCTAAACGGTAATAAAATAAAAGGACTTACTTTCCTCCAAATTGACAACTAATTTATAGACTATATCTTGCAGTTGCCGATCCAGTCTATTAAAGAGAAAAAAAGAAAATGTCTTTGGTGCAATACAGGATGGTTTTCATTAAATTGTAACAGAGGTGTGAATACACTGTTGAAATATGACATACATAAAGAGAAGAGTGACAGAGCAGCTACTCCTTATCTGCCTAAAGTCATGTCCTGACAGCAGAGCTTCAACAGAAACAGCCATGTAAAGTTAAAAGCACCACCTTCCAAGAACTTATGAACAGCCTGAGAAACCAAACCTCAATTTTCCGAGTTCGTAAGTATACCATGCCAACACAGCTTTGTCTAAAAGGAAATCTAAGCAAATAGTTAAGATCTCATATCACCTTTAATACTGAGCAAAACCATAAAACCATTACCCAGGGAGGAGGGTAACAAACCCTAGAAAGGGATACAAACCAGATAAACCAAGAAATTGAATATTTTGATCTCCACTATTGAGACAAAGCTTTCATAAACAAAGATGACAAACTGTTCCTTCATCTGAAATAAGTTTACAGTCTTGTAGTGCTTTCCAACACATTTAAAAGCAAGCAGCAAAACTTGAAAAAAAAAATATACCTACAAAACCGGCAGGAAAGCACTACAAGACTGTAAACCAACACATTTAAAAGCAAGCAGCTTTTTTTAAAAAAATATACCTACAAAACCGGCACGAACTTATTACCTGATATTATAAAGGGGCTGTGTCTGATGTACAACAATATTGCATTTTGGACATCTGTTGCTATAGTAGAAGTGTCTCACTATGCAGCTTTTGCAAACTGTAAAGAAAAGAAACCACGTAAAGGCCACATGTCCATTATACAATACCATCTGTTTAAGCAAGAGGAGCAGTTACACCCAGACTTGTCAAACAAAATTTTTCAGCAGCAGAATGAAGCAAGTATTTCAACTTTTGAGCTCAGGTAAACAGCAGGTCTCTGCCTGTACAGGATACAACACTCCTGAATATTGAATTAGTATTATTCCTATGAATTTAAAACTCAGCTAGGTGTTCAATGTTTTAATTGTATTACCTAGAACAAGTGCAGAGCTAAGACAACAGAATACAGACTGGTGCAGACAAAAGGTTTGCTGAAAAGCACCCTACAAACAGTTTCAGGAGAAAAAGCAAGGTAAGAAATTTTAATTCTGCCATTTTCATTGTACATTACATATACATTAAAAATTTGGAAGGAAAGCTGATGAGTGGAAATATCTGGAATACGTAATTTACTAACTATTGAATCAGCTCCATATCACAGAATGGTTAGGG
>NW_010271314.1:0-22612 GCF_000690775.1 Eurypyga helias
ACCCAAACCATTCTAAGATTCTAAGTTTCTGTGAAAAGCTTGAATGGAAAGATTCAAACTACAGAGGTTTTGTCCATGTTGATTATATGTCTGTGACACAAACTTAGGAACAATTCCCAGCCTGTTCATGAACTAAACTTCCACAGCAGGATTGAAAACCAGGCAAAATGCTGTGAGCTTAAGCCAAAGACCTGCACTGCTTCTGCACAGTAGTGACAACCTCCTACCAAAATAAAGAAAATCCTCTCCCTTTGGAGGAGGTCGACTCCAGAGAACGGTTTGAGACCTTTTCTACTCACCCTTCTCTTCTGCAATGGTGGTACTGGTTGTCAGTTATCCCGTTGCTGTTCTGACCTTTCCCTTACTATGGACCACAGCAAATGTTGGGAAAGCACAGTGCTGATGGAGAAGAGGAAAGCAAAATTACTCTGAAGAAACTTAGCAGGGATGTTTAGTTGTGGGCTTATTTTTGGGTAGCAAATAATGACATTGAGTGTCAAGAGCTGCTGAGCTCATCAGCCGCACATCTTCTTTGGGTGTCCCCTGGCTATTTTTGATTGGATTCCCTTTCATCATGATCTAGAGATCTATGCTGTCCTCTAAAGTTTAGCTATTGCATCACTTCTCCTTGTGCAGCATTTGTTACACAATTTTTTTTTTTCCCCAGCCTAGATTTATTTGTGAAGGTCACAGAGGACTGGCTGTGATAAGAGCCCCAAAGCCTTCACTTTGCTTCTGAATTGTTCTTGTTAATTCAGCGCTGATTGAAGATTGATACAGCCCTGGAGATCAAAGTCTCCTATCCCCCATGACAGCTCAAGCTTCTCCTCAGGGCACTTCTGGCTTGACCTAGAGGTAATACAGGTTCCAAATCCATTAAGTCCTTCACTCCTTTCAGAAGAATTTCATTTCTCTAAATTTTGGTAATGGTTTTGTGCTGTGAACGTCTGCTCTCCTGAAATTAAACTGTCATCTAACTCCTTCTGGTATCTTGGCTGAACTCAAATCGCCACTGAGAGGGCTCTGGAAGCCAGTTCTATTATTTTTCATAGTCATCCAGTTGCTGAACTGCCCTTTGAGTCTTCAAGCCCAGTCATTGTCAAATTTACCCTCTACAAGAAAAGTGGCATCACCTTTCAGTTCATCTGCATGCAAATAATATCACGTCTAAAGCTACTCAGGGCCTGGAATCCTTCAAAAACTATATACAGGGATTTAGATTAGTAATACCTTTGAAGCAGAAAGACCAGGCCACCTCTGATAAATGGCTTTTTCATATCACAGTAATAGAGGAACAACATGGCCACAGCAAGTCTTCTTGGGTCGGTCTCTAGTTTATCACAGAAACATCACTTCCCCTTGAGTACTCCTAATTATGGAATGTGTTTTTAAGATTTTATTAAAATGCATTTATTTAATGAAAAGACAGATACACACAAAAATACACAATTTAATAAGACGATACCTGTCTGGTATAGACTAGGCACACAAGGAAATCTATGTGAATTTAAACCCTTCTTCTACATTTGCATAGGTGAACACAAGTTATTTTTGCAATTTTGTTGTGCTTTCATTGTGAAACAATAATGCTACTGCTATTATTTAGTTACAGATCTATCTAATTGTGGTTTTTTTTGTAATATATTTAGTCATGGAGAAATATGTAATTTTACACTGTGAATTAAATTTGTTTCAGTCTTTTCCTGGTGCTCCAAGACCTGTAAATCATCTTTTGTGCAGAGGGTTTTCAATAGATTTTGGGCATTAGAAGAATTAAGTTTTGCTATGATCCAGGGTCTGGAGGGCTACCTGGAGCTTGTGAAAAAAGTGCTAAGGAAAATAGTTACCCACACTTTTCCACACAGACAGGGGACCATCATCGTATTGTGTCTGTGAGGAACATAGGCATGGTTCCTGAGGTTTGCAGTATGCACACCTTTGATGGACACCATCCTGGATGACACATTGAACAACACAAATGAGTACAAGATGCTGAAGGCTAAATCTGAAGGCAAGAATGCGAACTTACCGGTACCTTTCCACTGATAAGGTAGAGGGAAGGGGCTAGATGAATAACACAAATGCTCCCTCAGGCACTTTCCTCTCTTTTTGATCTACGAGTAATAGTGATACAATCAATTAGTAAACACCTGGCGATTAAGAACTTTAATAATTTAGTTAATTTTGAACCCACCTCTGTGGCAACTCTTCTCTCCTTCAAAGAATGTTGCTGAATGTCCCTATGGCCAGAATGGAGTCTCTGTCCTAACATTTGTTAATAATATTTCCCTGTCAGTGAGTTCTGATTCTTGAGATCTTAGTTATGGAAATGAGCAACAAAGAAAATTGTATTTTATATTCTTACAGTTATAGCAAAAGTACCTCTTCTACTTATTTCATAAGTTGTCATGAGCTGTGAAAAAGGGACTTCAGTTGTCATTTTTCTTTCAAATCTTACAACAGAAATAAGTAAGAAATCATTGGACGGAGGATGGGGTGGTGCAGGAAACACAGTAGCTAATAGCTCCTCAAACAGCTGACCAAAACTAGGGACAGAGTAGCCAGAAATAAAACCCAGTGCAAAATAACGTTTTTGTTCCCACTTTGCCTTTGCAAACACTTACAAAGCTTTTCTCTTCACACTCTGTTTTTAGCTTCATCTCAGAAACACAAGTTTATAATGAAAGCTGTGAGAAAGTCCCAACAGAACAAAATGTTGCAAGCACACGCTTAATTATAACAATGTGCTTGGGTCTGTCCTCATTCAGCAGCATTATGTGTCTACTCGTGTTCAGCTGTCTTGAGGCCTTATTAATAAATGTACATATTTATTCTAAGGCTGTCTTTTTTAACGAAGTTACATGCCCTCTGCTTCCTTCAGTCCTATCTGAGCTAGATTGACTGAGCTTCTTGTGTGATGAGGAGTAAAAGGCTTTCTAGTTATTCCTTATCTGAATTAGCATAGCTCCAGATTTGATTAGAGTGTGTGGTCTCGCCACTGTTCTGTCCAAGTTCATGGATGTTTTTTCCTGATTTCTGGTTTTATGATTCCTTGTCTGGAAATTGAATTGCCCTGCTATTTGTCTACTGATTATAGAGACATGGCTTCTGTTTGGGAAGAATATTAATATATTTACATTCAAAGTTGAAACATAAAAGTATGTTGGAACTGACCAGTAACAACATTTAGTTTCCTGCCCACACAGTATTTTCCTTTTTTATCTATCTGCGAGGATAATACAGGGAAAATTTCTGTGCAAGGTCTAGAGACTTTGTGTTTTTCAGTCTATTTGCACTGGCAGCTAAGAATGCTGAAAGGTAAATTTTATTTTTTATGAATAACTGGTGTCCAAGCTGTCTGGGACAGCACAGTGGAACCTGTCTATTAGAGCTGCATTTGCATTCTTGTGTACATCTAAGTATGAGCATTAGCAGTCTGACACATTCTTGTCAGAAACCTAACACTATTTCACACTTAGTGGGATTTGAAAATTGAAATGAGAATAGCTTAAGTAAATAGATTACTGTTGGGCTCTGCTCAGTGGCAGGTAGTCACCTAGACATGCTGGTGACAGCTCTCCTGATCCTGCCAACATATCTTCCTCTTTCACCCAGCAGATTTCCCTGGCAATGGAAATTGTCTTTGGGTGTTTTTGTTTTTTCCCCAGACAAAAGCCAATTTCTATCTCTCAAGAAAATATCAGTGTCTCCTGTATCATAAGGCCATAGGTAGGCAGAGATGCCTCACCAGATGGTATGAGATTAAGTTCTATATCTTAACCGTACCAAACATTTCTAAATAAATACAGAGACAGTAATTCCAAAGACAAGCCTAGAGAAGCATAATGTTCTTTTCTGACTGCTTTTCTTAGCTACCTTTATTGAATATAGGCCGCTGTAACAGATGCGGGCATTCAGATTGACATTTAATTTATCCTCTGAATTAAAAAAGGATGATAGAGTTTAGTTCCAGTTAAAAAATGCCAGCACTCTGTCACTAAGCCTTACTTCTATCAAAGTCACATTAGTATTCAGCTGTTTACAATTAGCCAAACTTCCCATGCAAGCTACCTCAATAAATAGTTTAATAGCAAGGAAAGGAACATGTGGCAAGAAGGGCTTACCTTTCTTGGGGAAGAACAATTAATTATGTTGAGAAATTAAACTGCAAACAGATTATTTTAACATTATATTTCTTTTGATTTTAAGTAATGAGCTGCAAAATCTAATCAATGTGCCTCCAATGGAGCAAGTACTCTTGGGCTAGAACTAACGCCACTTAGTCCATCTACCTGGAAGGTGTCTGACTGATACGGCATTGTGCTGTTATCTGGCTGTGCTTAATTATAGCTGTCATGGCTATACATACAGAGTCGACTGAGCATTGAGGCCATATACAAATAAAGACCTTGGAATAAGGACAAGCTGATCATACTGAACATAGCCAGGATGAAGTGGTGGGTAGAAAAACTAGAAAGAAGCTGATATGAAATTAATCTTTTTATATCCTTATTTCTGTTTCTGGGTTAATATTTTGTTTCATTAAAAAAACCCAAACAACACCACAAACTCATGCAAAGAACGAATAAGCTCATCCCAGACATAATAGAAAGGATGTAGAATTTAGGGGGAAAAAATGTAGCAGTCAGCTAACTGGTATATGTGCTTTTGACATATGCATCCTGGCTGCTCCCACTAGAGCTCAGACCCTTTTGTCACCATCAGTATTTCTTATGAACAATTTCTAATTGGAAACAGCATGCTTAGCTTCTTGATGAGGTTTCACAAATCACACATGCAAACTGCTTAACATGGCATCATGGGTGACAAGGGGCATGTTATGGGCGGATTCTGTTAACAGACAACTTTTGCACAGCTCTCACTGGTCCTACACAGCGTTCGTTGTATGCAACTATCCACCGATATCCAACAATAGTGGATTTAGATTAAAAACACCATGCTTTCCAACACTAGGATAGTAAGACATCATCTGGCCTACTACAGGTCTGTTTGTTGCAATGATCAAAAAATAGTCAATATCCGAATTTAAAGCTTTGGAGTCAGCAGCTGTGATTGTACATACTATGAAAAGGTTAAATTTAATTTTCAGTTGAGATTCCTAGTCAAAAGACATCAAAAAGCAGAAATGATAAAGAGATTCATGTGAATTCTGACATAACAAAAAAGGCAAGAAGGACATATTTTCATATTTAATTGATAGGAAACTCTGCCTGTTACAATGATGATGGTCACATGTTCACTAAATAAACTGTCCTTTGATTTCCTAAGGGTATTTTCCCAGAACAGTGAATGGTCCATGTTAAACTCTCAAGCACTCAGACTTCGGAAAAAGGATGAGACAGAGATATATGTGCAAGTTGGCGATCAAAATTTGGCCTAGTCACTGAAATGGAGCATATCTAAATTGAAGTAAATGATGTTTTCATTGCATTTCACACTTGTTTTTCAAACTTCTATCCTCAGAAAGCTTATTTATTGGTCAGGAAATTCTGTTTGTCAGGAACAAGAAGCCCAGTGGTGTCTGAGAAGACAGAAAAAGAACATGCTACAGGAATAATTATTCTTTGGTGTTACAAAGAGCTGTAAAAGAATTAATGGAGGGAAATGAAATGATGAAGTCCAATGAAAAAATCATGGTGAAGGGAGAACTTATATTAAAGCTATTGCTCTCTCCATGCATCTTAAATATGCACAATGAAGACAGATTGCTCATAGAAGGGTTCTGGTACTAGATTATTACAATATAATATGTCCAAATGAAAACATGTAACTCAGAGCTGTAGTTTTATAATAAAGTTTCTCTGTTTATTTTTCCTCCTCCCCCAAGAACACTTTATTTGTCCTACCACCAATCTGGGAGACATACAAGAGGTCAGGTTTCCAGAAAAGCTCTTCTCTCTTTACAGGCATCCTTAATAAACTGAAAATAATGACATTTGTGGCAGTACAAGTGCACCAGCGGGAGAGCACATATTAATTAAGGCAGGTTCACAAAGTGGCGGTTTTTGCTGAAGCTGGCCATTTTTGTATGCTTTTATCCCTTATAACTGCCTGTTCTCCCAGGAGATGTCTTATCAGGCAAACATTGTTCTGGCATCCCAGAACATGACAGACTGTCATTAGATAAAGGAGAAGGTTAATAAAATAGAAATCCAGGTTACAAGCAATGTTTTAGCCAGAGGCATCCCATGGGTTGTGGTGAAGCAAACAGCAGACTAGTCAAAAGGAGGAAATTACAGTCAGCAGAAGAGTGCCAAATACCCAGCTCTTATTCTGTAATTTGCACATGCCAGCAGAATCTCAAATAAATCTTTTCATTGAGATATTTGGGCTGAGTTTCTTTTGGTTTGTGGATTCCCATTTCAATATCCTGAGAGTCAGGTGAGCCCAGTGGGTTAGGAAAGGTTCCCTCAAAAGTGATTATGTGAGGATAACAAGCAGGAAAGGCTTTTTTCCCTCTTTCTTTTGTTTCTTTTCTTAAAGAATTTCTGAAAATGCCTGGTAGACCCTGTGGATGTCAAGTGGAATCAGAGAGCGCACAGGCCTAGGGCATTGCAGGATTACTTCTCTGGCTCATCTCTAACTGAACAATTTTCTATTTTATTGGCTTGCAGGGTGATCCTGGCAACTGAAAAGATTTCCTCAAAGGAAGTATCTTTTTTTGCTAGACACCGTTGAGGCATACATGAGTGACCATTGCCCTAAGGGCTTTGGGTAGGATGGAAATGAAACATTCAAATGAATCAATATGATGAGGAAAGGACACAGCTTAGTGGTTTGGAAGTTAAGTTTTGCTGCTTTTGGTCTTCTTCAAAGATGACAGAGGAAGATTAGGATGGGGGAAGAGAAATAATTCCAGCTGCCATCTCTGTAATCTGAAAAATGCACTATATTTTGTGGTCTTTGCAGAAATATCAGATCTTCAAAATACATTTCAAGAAGAAAGTAGTGATTACTTAGATATTCTAAGACCATTTGTTCCTGTTTTGGGAAAGGAAGAGGGCAATTAATGTCATAAACATTTACTGTGAGTTAAGTCCAAGCTGAAGAATCCTAAGGACAAAACATAGAAATTTTATTGCAAAGATGGAGGGAGATCTTTGAGTGAATCATAAACATGTTTAGTGTCAGTGCTGATTTACACTAACTGAGGATTTGGCCTTACATCTCCATCCTGGCAGATTTGCCTTAACTCTTCTGAAGGAGATATTTTTTTTTCCACTCGGTTTGTTTGTGTGATTTGACTTTGCAGTCATTGTACGTGAAGAGTGGCAGCTGCCATTTGCAGCTGTTATTAGGTCCCTCTGGTAATATTCAGAAAACCTCTCCTCACTTCTGACTTATGAGGAAACTTCCTCTACCACAGTCCTCTGGAAGGCTAACTAACTTCTCTGTGGACGTAAGAGGCTGATGTGTTGTGCTGGTTTTGGCTGGGATAGAGTTAATTTTCTTCACAGTAGCTGGTATGGGGCTGTGTTTTGGATTTGTGCTGGAAACGGTGTTGATAATACAGGCATGTTTTCATTATTGCTAAGCAGTGCTTATAACAGAATCAAGGCCTCTTCTGCTCCTCACACCACCCCAGCAGCGAGTATGCTGGGGGTGCACAGGGAGTTAGGAGGGGACACAACTGGGACAGCTGACTCCAGCTGATCAAAGGGATATTCCATACCATATGATGTCATGCTCAACCTATAAAGCTGGGGAAAGAAGAAGGAAGGGAGGCATGATTCAGAGTGATAGTGTTAATTTTCTCACATAACTTCTGTGTATGATGGAGCCCTGTTTTCCTGGGGTGGCTTGACACGCTGCTGATGGGAAGTGGTGAATGAATTTCTTGTTTTGCTTTGCTCGTGTGCACAGCTTTTGCTTTACCTGTTAAACTGGTTTTATCTCAACCCATGAGTTTTCTCACTTTTAATTCTTCCTCCCATTCTGCTGGAGGGGCAGTGAGTGAGCGAGCGGCTGTGTGCTGCTCAGTTAGTCATCAGCTGGGGTTAAACCACAACGTGCATCTATGGATGGGATTTTAAAAGAGCTCATACACCTTAACTTTATTTCCTTCAAACTCCCTGGCAAAGCTTGCACTCAGCCTTTTAAAAGCATAGTTAGGTTCATGCAGGTCTTTCCTGAAACTTGTGTTTTAATTCTGAGCTTCACAGAGCAGAAGAGAGTGAAAAGCAGCCAAAGGAGATACTGGAGAGGACTCCTCTGCATAAAAGGCATATTTTTACTTTATTTCTTAAAATAAGGAGGATAGGTGCGATTCTAGCATGTGACTGGGAAGAGAAGACAGGAGGTGAATGGCTACAAGGAGGGGAGAAATTGAAATGACAAGGAGGTAAAAAGGTTTTAAAAAATTGCAGTTGTATCTGTCAGGACATTTTCCAGTCTCTCCAAGATGGCACAGCAAAAAAATAATTCTGCTGTCACTGTCATCTAGGTGTGATATGAATGTCCCATACAGGAAAACATACAACACTTCTCTACAAGGAGATGAATCCTGAAAATTTACTTCCAAAATGAACATCTGCATGCATGTTTTAACTCATTCTTTCTCAGATTTGACACCTGTATTCACAGTTGTACCTTAGTTAAACATGGAGCACTTGGTGTCTACACTTTTTGAATGTATGGAGTTCTCTCTCTTACCTTGTACTGCTGCTAATGAATTGGTTTAACCCCCACCTTCCCAGTTTTTCTGCATTGCTTACAATTTCTCACATTCTTGAGAATGTTCTGCATTTGTAAACTAATGATGACCTCTATACATTTATTAGCCCATCTTGCCCATTGATACTATCCTGGCATTGCCTTGCTGCTTGGATGAATCAAGGAAGGAGGAGGGTGAGTGTGAAAGATCTCCAGCATGGTGGCTGTGATGTTTGTACCAGTATCTTATCTAAACACAGGGAAGCATTCTGTACTACAGTACAGCTATGTGGAGACAAGAGTTAACATTACTCTTTCGCTGACTGCTATAAAAAAGAAACAGGAATTCAAATGGAAGAAATATCTGTAAGACAGCAGACCAAACACTCCCTCCAAGACTACCTTTTATAAAAGCACCAAGTTTCTCTGCAAGTTAAAGTTTTAATGGCAATTTATTCAGCAGAGTATTTAGGCATGTGTTAGCCTTCTGGGTATACTTACGGCTCTAGATAAGGCCCCTTTATCTTTAAACAGGAATTAAGTAAACCTTTAAGTGTTTCTCTTAATCAGAATTTCAGATTATTCTAGAAGGTCTGTGTAAAGATTTTGTTGTCTTGTCACGGTTTACCTTTTTCCCCCTATCATTTCCTGGCACTGCTTTTTTTGAGAAGAAAGAAAAAATCCTCCATATGTTGCTAATGCAAAATCATTTTGATTGGATATGCTGACAGGAACTGGATATAAACAATGATATGTATATATAATCTTTCACAAAGGCAATGAGGACCCATCTATATGGAATTTTCTGCTCTCCGTGGAAGTACTAATTGGCATTTCCTTGTTGCTGCTGCCTTATCAGCAGTCTGCAAGAAGAAGGAAAAAGTACTGTCACAGAGATTTGCTGCAGAGAGCAGTGTGCTGCAACATGAGGATGCTGCCCAGTAATTTTTTGTTTTATTTTTGCTTTTATTGCTGTTTGTATATTAGACGTAGAACAGCTTCTGGAAGAGGTAAGCATTTCCACTGTGAAGGGTTCAGTTAAACCCCAGTGCTTTCATTAGGGACTTACAGTCCTGGCCTGTGACAGAGACGCAGATGAACAGGTTACTAGGTGGAGAAGTTGTAGTTCAGCAACTACTCCACAATCACCAGGCTTACAGAAACCCTTATTCTACAGCAACCCAGAATATAGGTGAGGTAGCTTAGTATGCATGCATACTCCTGTTTTGAAGCTCAAGAAGGTATATAGACAGCTACAGTAGCTTTCACAATGGAAGTTTGTACCATAGCATTTTCATTTGCCTGCATCTCAGGTTTAATATTGAAATTGAAGCAGCTTTTACCTGAACAAAAAAGCATTAACCAAACTTTGAATCATATACACCACAGAAGAAAAAAACCCACCCATATAGCTACTGCATACTACAGATGTGGGAGCCAAGTGTCTCTGGGAGAAACATAAGCTTTTCTACTAACTAATCTCAAAGAAGTTAAGTAGTGACCTGGTCACAGTCTCCAGCACCTACAGAGAATATTTCTCACGGTTGCAGATGCTTCATTACAATGGAGCAATGTTTAAGAGGATGCAACACCTAGAACTGAAGCTGGAGAAGTAGAAATAACCTAACTTACTCACATTAGCGAAAACGGCCATCGTATCAACTTCAAAAGCAGAGTGCAGTCTGAAAGCTTTTAAATACTAGAATACAGACATTATCCTGAACTAAATAAATTACTTCATGCAGGAATGGTAGTAAGATCCTAAGATCCTGTGTCCAATTCTGTATGGGAAGACAGAGAGTGTAATTGTGATCATTATTTTTGTCTTTCCTTCTCTTTGAGGTACTTTTTGGTGAAATTATTTATTGGGTATAGCTTAGAAATATTTTACATACACAATAACCATTTATGCATGATTCCTCAGCTGTTGAATGACTTTCACATAGATTTCAAGCCCCTTGACTTAAGGACATGTCTTGCTGAGCAGGTGTATTTGTCAGTATGAAACAGATGTCCTTTGAAGACACTTAATTTTAGTACAAATGAAGTAATTTAAAAAACATGAGGACAGCTTTAAGATTTTGACTGCTTTCTCTTTCTCTCTTACACCATTAACTTTCCTTTAATTCCTCCAAAATCTTCTTTTTCAACTCCAGTTTACTAAAATGTTTTTAATCTTTTGAGATTAATAGGACATATTTACTTGTATACCACATGATAATTTGATAGATGAAAGACTTTTCGAGTTCTGAAACATCTTCTAACATTATTTTGGAAAATCAGCTCTTAAAAATTATTTGACCTAGAAAGACACAGAAAAAAAAAATGTCTTGCTTGCATTCCTTGCTAAATCAGTTTCCGTTTTATCTGGAAGGCTGGACATGAAGACTTATTTCCTCCAAGTTAGGCATTGCTAGAAAATGCAGTGCTGTATATATATATATTGAAACTAGTCCTAAGAAAATTAGTAGGATGCTTTAGCACAGCAGAGAACTGAGCAAAACATGTTTAGTTCCTCCTGCACCCAGTCTGGCCCACTGGCAGTTTTTAAGACTGCTTAGTGAGTGCATAATATGATAAATAACCTACCAAATGTTGCACAACCTCCTCAGACTTATATCATCCAGTTATGTTCTACAATTATAGTTGTGAGAAGTTCAATAAGCACAACTACGGCATATTGGGAAATCTGGGTTTTGAAAAGATAGCCAAGAAAACCTTGATGGAGATCACCTGTCCCTGTATTCCCTTCTGGGGAAAAATGCAGTAAACTCTGTGCTTCTAAAGAAAAAAACATGGCAATGCAAATTATTAAAGAGTTGAATGAATGAGTGCTTTATCAAGGCTGTTCTTTTGTTCAAACTGTTGCTCAGGTCAACAAAATTTGCAGACAGTTTCCCATCAGGAAATGTCATTTGAATCAAACTTTTTTTTTCTTTCCTGCTGTTGTGTAATTTAAGGGAAAAAAACCCACAAAACCTAAAGCATTTTTAGGTTTTTTTCACAGAAAGGACATAAATATGAGAAATCTTTTAAAACAATGCTATTAGGACAGAATGAAAGGAAACTTCAGATAGATGCTACTCAATTCTAAGATTCTGTTTTATCTGTGAGTGCAGCCTGCAGGCATAAATCCTTGCAGAAAATAAGTCATAAAGCTTTCTATGTGAATCTTATCATGGGATACACTACTCCATATGCCTAAACTATTTTGGCAAGAAGCCTTTTTAAAAGCCTTGGCACTGGCATGATGTTGATAAAAATGAATGATTTACAAATTGATATTAACATTCATAAAGAGGAAATAAGGAAAGTTCTTGATTAAAAAGCTGTTTTTAATTAACTAGGGTCTAAATATTAGCTTAAAGCATGCTGATACATCTGTGAACATTATCAGAGTACTAAAGTAGATAAAAATGACATTTAGGGTGGGAATCAACTTCAGAGACCTAGGGCTTGACCCTGTTGCCTAAGAAGGGTCTCATACCATTCAAGATTTCCAGGAGTTTTCATACGTCAGAATGGCATAATGTCATCATACAGATATCCTGAATTCTTTAGGACATCTCAGGTGGCTCTACATGGCTATGTTTAGACAAACGAGTTACTTTCCTAAATGCAGTAGCTAGATTCAGCTGACAAAGTATGGGCATGCAGTATTATTATCTAACATTCCACAAGGTTTTGCTTCCACTTCCAGCTAATGCTCCAAAAGTATATACACATGGCATATCATACAACCCTGTGCAGATGTCTCATGTACCTCAGGATGTCCTCAGTGATGAGAGATGCCTACATGTGGACACCTGTATCCGGGTGCCTTCAGTGTAGGGATACACCTATGAGCCAGATGTTTCAATTGCCTGAACAAGCACTTAACCCCACATCTTTTTGTCATGGTTTAGGCTTAGTGAGCAACAAAAGCCACTTGCTTGTTCCTCCCGCAGTGGGAAGAGGAAGAGAAAATGTGAAAGGCTTATGGATTGAGATAAGGGCAGGGAGGGATCACTCACCTGTTATGATCATGGACAAAACAGACTAAACTTGGGGAAAAAACCAATTTAATTAGTTACCAATCAAATCAGAGTAAAAGAGAACTAAAACCAGATCTTAAAACACATTTACCCTATCCCTCCCTTCTTCCTGGGATCAGATTTCCTCATGATTTTTCTACCTCCTCCCCCCGTGGTGCAGGGGGACAGGGAATGGAGGTTGCAATCAGGTCATCACACATTTTCTGGGTCACTCCTTTCTCCTCAGAGGAAAATTCCTCACACTCTGACTCTGATCCATCGTGGGGTCCCTCTCACAGGAGAGAGTCCTCCATGAAATTCTCCTGTGTGAGTCCTTCCCACAGTTCTGATCCATCGTGGGGTCCCTTCCACAGGAGAGAGTCCTCCATGAACTTCTCCTGTGTGAGTCCTTCCCACAGGCTGCTGTTCTTCAAATTGCACCAGTGTGGGTCCCTCCCATGGGGTGCCATCCTTCAGGAGCAGCCGGCTCCAGCGTGGGCTTCCCACAGAGTCATGGACTTCATAGAATCATAGACTTCTTTGGCCACAGCTGTCTGCTCTGGTGTGGGGTCCTCCCCAGGCTGCAAGGGGGTCTCTGCTCCCCCGTGACCCTCCATGTCTGCAGGGACACAGACAGCCCTCTCAGCATGGGCTGCAGGCAACATCTGTTCTGGGCACCCCTTTCCTGTTCACATCTGCTTTTGAAAATTACTTGGATATTAGGGTGGTCAGTCACCGATGTCTAATTAAGTGATCAAGCATCTATATTTCGGGTTTACTAATTTCAAACTGACAGATTTCAGCTTACTAAACATTTTGTTGTTGTTTGAGTTACCCTATGGCATATACATAACTTCCAAGTGCCAGTCACGAGAGTTGAGGTCCTGTGTCTTACCTGCCCGCTCTGTGAGTGTGGTACTCAAATGGTACTACGCAACTTTGCTCTAACTACTGAAATGAAGTTTAAGGTATTTTATTAGGACATCAAGAAAGACCTGAAAATCAGGCATAAAGCACATGGAAAGCCAAAGAAAGAATTATTTGCATCAAGAACTTGCATCTCCTGAGGTTCCTTCAGCCCTGGACATTTTTAAGCCCCGATGATAATTAACAAGCTCCTGCAGCTGATACACAGCTCTGACGTTCATTGCATGTAGCTGAAACCATTTCCTTACTTGTCTTAATGTTTAGTGGCAAAATGCCAATTTAGGCTGGAGAAGAATGGTGCTCCTACTGGCAAGGATGCAACTTTAAGAATTGTCAGGTTTTTTTCCCTGGTAAGATTAGTGCCACATTACTGCTCAGTGCAGAGCACGTTAATGAGCTGGGAGCTCCCAGGGGGGCATTGTTAGATGATGTATATCCTTAGCATATCTTTAAAGATGCATATCTTTAGTCCAACAGGACTGAGGTTTTGTAACAGACTGAACACAGACAGTAGTGGACTATATAGGCATATGTTATTACTTACAGCTGATGTTACTAAAATAAAATGATCCCATTTAAATGTTGTCCTCATTTATTCTACCACACAGAAGCTCTAATTTGGCAACCTCAACATTTGCAGTTCTTTGGTCTTGAGTTGTACTTTCTCAATGAAGGCTCTTTCAGTACAGAGTTCTGGAGTTTGCTGTGTTGTATAAACAGATTCTATTTCCTTAGGAGAGTTAAGCAGAGTTGTTTCCTTTCCTATTCCACAAAGCATTTAAGCATAAACTGAAGGTTCAATGAAATCAAATTAAGCATGCATTTAAGTGCTCTATTGAACTGCATCACATTTTAATTTTTCAGGCTCTGTTGATAATGTCTCCTGATGAACTAGCCTTTTGATCCGTAACAAAGGCTCTTTTACGTAGGACATTTATATCAAAGAACACACACACAAAAATGTCTAGGAAAGATTATAGGAATAGACTAAGCATGAATGGTATGCTTCCTGAATATATACCCAGGCTTCAATTTTTCCTGAGAATTGTATGGTCTCTGAGTATTTAGTAACTTTAGGGTAATATTGTCTTGGCCCATTTTCATTTGAGCATGTGTAAAACCTGTGGTATTCACAACATCCAATGATCAAACACTCCATAGCTAATGGTGTTTGCTGAGAAAAATAACTTTTGGCTTTGATGTGCACCTGCCAATAGCTTCATCAGGTGACACCTAGATTTTCTTATGCTGGAGGAGGTAGTAAGCAATGATCTCTTATTCACTCTATCCTTATAATTAATTAATTTTTATTTCCTTCAGGAGTAACCTTTTCCAGGCTGAAAGTCAAAACTAACTTAGTCCTACATAATTTAGTTGCTCTTAGCAGGAAAATCAGTCCACATTAGGAAGAATTCATAGTAGTATACACAGAATGCCTCTCTCTGTTTTAGGACAACCAACAAAAGACAGAATATAAATAACAGTATTACTATCAATGGTTAGCATATAATCCCAATGAAGGATTGATTCAGATTTCCTTTTAAAAATCTGGTACCAGAAAAAAGATTGCTATAGCTTTTAAAATGTACACAGTCAACATCCTGCCAAGTGCTTCTCCATCTTAATATTTGAGGTATTTGAAGTTCAACCACTACTGGTAAACCATAGCCTTCACATTATGTGCATAACAGTATCTTCCTTTCAGCTGCCGATTTGGAAGACCTGACTATGCACATCCATTACTATTACTACAGCCAGTCATTGAGGCATAGACTGTTCTGAAGGATAATGATATCTGATCTGCTCTGGTTTATCAGAGTCATTCCATTTCATCTTGCAGATATTACAGATTTACAAATATCACAGGTATTAGAGAATGCAATGCACTCTGGGGCATCTCAAAAGCACTGGATATTTATGCTCAGGCAACTGAGCCTTTGGTATTTGTCACCTGAAAATGTAGCTGGGAAAGGGAACTACAAAGCTATTCCAGTCTGCTCTGTCTTTTGGAGTGGAGGATAATTCAGTCCTCATGATCATTGAGTTAGTGCTGAGATTTGTCAAAGAAGTAAGGTTGGCTAAAAATCTGATGCAGATTATTTTTTTTGTGAACAAGTATTTTATTCCCTTCTCTCCCCATTTATTTTTCAGTGCCATATGAAAATAAGGTAAAAACCAACCAACCAACCAACCAAAAACCCAAAACAAACAAACTAACACACACTCCACACCGCCACACCCTCCAAAAAAAAAAAAAAATTTCTCCTGGAAACACATTTTCAAGCGCATAAAAAACCTAGAAGTTATGGATATGTTCCATGCCAGATTTCCTCAGGAACACAATATTAACTTTTAACTAGGATTTACTAGGGTATTGAATAACTATTATATCAAGAGAGAAGGACATGCACCCTTGGAAGAAAAAAGAAAAAAAGACTGAAAAGGATGTAGGATCATAAGAGAAGTGATTGAATCTAATCTCTCATTATAGTTACATGGAAACAACCCATAACAGTATCTTTTGAATGTGTTACTGAAATAAGAGCAAGAAGGTAGTTTTCACCAGGGTCATGGCATTGGTGAGACTGCTGCTGGAATGTTATATAAAATAGTAATGGGCCACTAAGATGATGAAGGGCCTGGAGCACCTTCCATATGAGGAACTACTGAGAGAGATGGGTCTGTTCAGCTTGGAGGAGGCTGAGGGAGGATCTTATCAATGCTTATCAATATCTAAAGGGTGGCTGTCAGGAAGATGGGGCCAGGCTCTTCCCAGTCGTGTCCAGTGACAAGACTAGGGGCAATGGCCATAAACTGGAGAACAGAAGGTTCAACCTGACCATGAGGAAACGCTTCTTCCCTGTGAGGGTGACAGAGCACTGAACAGGCTGCCCAGAGAGGGGGTGGAGTCTCCTTCCCTGGAGACTTTCAAAAGCTGCCTGGACTTGTTCCTGTGTGATCTACTCTGGAGGATCCTGCTCTGGAAGGGGGTTGGATTAGATGATCTCTAAGGGTCCCTTCCAACCCCTTCCCCTCTGTGAATTCTGTGAAAATGAGTCTTAAAGTAACAGCAAGATCCTGGACAACATAAAACAGAGCCAAAATTTCTTCCAGGCTGAATTTTTTATGGTAAAAGTTGTTTGTCTGCTGAATAAAAATTACTTTGATTTCATCTAATTAACCTGCTGGGGGAAGATGCCATGAAGTTCAGAATTTCTGGTAGTCCACACTCAGAGACCAAGGTTTCCATGCAGTTTGGAAGCCAGGATTTTGTTTACAAAGAATTCGGAGAGCTGGTGATGGGAGGGGAATGACATATGCCTTAGTCTCACTCTGATAGAGACATGGGATAGTGCCAGAGTGCCATATAGACAGAGCTTAAACATTGGCTTCATTGCAGAATACATAAACCTCTGCTGGGAGGAAATACCAGATATAAAACGGCTCTTTAATCTCGCAGACAAATTCCAATTAGAAATGCACTACACACTTTTTATACTAGGCATGATTAATCACTGGAACAAACTACCAGTAGAATTGATGAAATCACTACTTCTTGATGCCTTCAAGTCAAAACTGGATGCCGTCCTAGAATTTATGTGGCAGCCAAATAGATGTCATAGTAAAGTACAATACTTCTTATTGGGGTTAATATTGTGCGTAATAGAGTAAATTTCAATATTTTCGTCATACAGTGGAGGTCAAACTAGTCATCTTTTCTGGGTTACAACTTTCTAAAGCTGATAAAGACTCTTATTATGGACAACATTGTTCTGGTCTACAAATGATCATCCTCCCCATATTCTTATCTTGCCATTTCCCTGCATTTTCTGTGACACAGCTTCCATTTGAACTTCAAGCTCCTGAAATTTGTTTAGGTCCTTCATTCCAAAATAAATGAATTATTGAATCTAATGAGAATTTAGTAGATTAATGCGATAAGAGATCCCAAACACTTAACTGGATTTGGGTACAAACACCTTCCCACAGGCATTAAACAGGAAAAAGTGAGATGAATTACCTAATATTCATCAGTAAGACACATTTTACATAGCTTTTGCTTTGTAGCATCTAATTCCTCATGAAAGCACAGACTGGAAAGAGGTTCCTGGGTCACAAAATCCAATTTCTTGATATCTTCAAGAGGTGGCTGAATAGATCTTTTCGTAAACTGATCAACTTCATTTTAAGAAAGCAAACTCCATTGTCCTACTTCTAATTTCTCTTATTCCAAAATCTGCTCCACTCTCCTACCTCTAGGTACTCTTATTCTGAAATCTGATTACTACATACTCACCTTGTAATTTTCAGCCCTCAAAGCCTGTAAGTAACTGTTCTTTACCCACCTTTAGACTACTTAGTATTTATATGTGAATTACACATCATCTAGGATAAAATGCTAGCACCCAACTTGCCTTCTGCAAAGAAATTGTAATCTTCTCAAGATGAAGTGTCTACAAAAGGATGTAATTTACTCATAGACATACACAGGGATTTACAGTTTACCTTCAGGTTCCACCTGTAAGTAGCTCACCATGCTAATTACATGTCTTTCTGACAGGTTTAGAGGAGTCACAGATACAAGAAATATACACAATATTGCTTCAGATTACATTTCCTCTTTATAATCTGGAAGTGTATGCTAATCTTATATATATAATTTCATACTTTAGTCGCATAATTATTAAAATATTGGATAAATGTTGTAAAAATGAGACAGTGCATATAAATGACAATATAGCCATCTCTTTGCTGAACATAGCTACTACTAATTAATTTTTCCTGGACAATTAATATAAAGCACATAAGTACTCACTGAATAAAGAAGACTTTATAATCACCATTTTAACACAAAGGGGATGCCCTTATGATGACTATCTGCAGCTAAATGCTGCCTACATTACGTATCAGAGCATATAGGTATTGCATTTCTCAATTTTATTGGAGACTATAGAACTTAAATATGAAGACTCATTACGGATTTCATTAAAAACAGTGAAATATTTGATTTCAATGAATGGATCTTTGTCACAAGGTAAATTATTAATGGTTATTTGGAATCTAATTATTTCCAAATGTATTTATTGCCATATATTAAATTAGAGGAGACTAGAAAGGAGAGAGTACAATTTAAAATCGACTGCCAGCTTTTAAATGAGATTGTTTCTCCCGAGACTATAGTGATTGGAACTTGCATTAGTAGCTCATTGAAGCACATATATTTCTGCTGACATATGTCATAGTTCTTTTTATTGATGCCAAAATGCTTTTCTGTTTTAAAGAATCGTCACAGAAGACTTCTCTCTAGAAATTATTTATATTGTAATTATGCATTTTGCAACACTCCAAATACATATACTGTTGCATTTAATGGGTATAACACCAGCTGGTAATATTCTATGGGTTTTGTTCCATTGTTATTTGCTTTGCAAAAATAGAACTGTATTGTATGTGGTTTTCTTTCCACTTACAAAATGTTTCATTATTTAGCAGAATAAAGAATAATAATCTCCTTCAATATTTCTGTTGGTATACCAAGCTGTACTGTTATGGTAATGCTTGCTTATTGTCCTCCATAGAGTAAAGCTGCAAATACTTGACCTTGTTTTGCAGATTTGGGTAGAATAAATACAAACTACTGCCTGATTAATTAAATCTGTATTGAATCTAAAGCTAAGGTCCAAATTTTCAAAGACCTTAAAATACCTCATTAACATGTTGATTTCTGTTTTCAGGAAAAAATAAAGCACATAGCTCTGTATGTTGTAACATCCTTATTTGTGTTGATATTAACCCTAAAGGTTTACAAGTTAGAAAGATAAAGAGAAGACCTTAGGTTCTAAGAGTATGACCTTGAGAGGAAATTCACCTTGTAGTTTTGCATCAACCTATTGGATTTTGAACATATTCATTTTTCTGTACATCTAGATAATCTTTATTTCAGTCTGAAGTGAACTGGCACTCCCTGTGGGCAAAGCACCTGGGTGCAAGCCAGCTCAAACAGCATGTCTTAGGACTGTGTTAGCGCAGTGCTGCATCCTCCTTCATTGTCAATCAGTAGAAATTATTAGTCCTAAATTAATACTGCAGTAAAAATGTTTCTTCAGTTTCTGATTTTAAGTTGGATTATACCAGCCTATCAGGGAGAAAAAGAGTGAGCTCCTAACTTCCTGGAATATATTGTGGGTTTGTGCCTTTAGAAGATAACTTTGATCCATAGAATCATAGAATCATATAATAAAATCATAGACTCATAGGATCTTTAGGTTGTAAAATACTTTTAAGATCATCAAGTCCACTCATTAACCTAACACTGCTAAGTCCACCACTAAACCACATCCCTAACTGCCTCATCCACAGACCTTTTAAATACCTCCAAGGATGGTGAATCGTGTAGGATGGCTTGCAAGTGGGATAAAAGTCAACGTGACTAAAAGTGTTGGATTCATTTTACCTAACCTCGGATGTCCATTCTGTACTTACATGCTTTTGAGGTATTCTTATGGATTCTTGACATAGACAGTGGTAACGAAAGACATTTCTAGGTTGCAAACAATTTCATCCAAAAATAGTAATCCAAAATAGGTTAGATTAATTCTACAGTTGCCAGTTTTTCTTCATTGACTATAAAGGGAGGAAGGAGAACATTCCTCTGAGGAATGCTCAGTGGTGCCCAACATCTGCAAGCAAATCCCCAAACTGACCCCCTCCTAGCTGTCCAGCTGAATTGTGCTTTGTGCTCCATGGAGAGAATTGCCAAGATCTCTTCTGTTAATAGAAGTTTATGCACCTAGTGTCCATAAAACCATCTAGTTTATTCAGTTAAATTTAGTTGTCTTAATCTTTAACTCAGTTGACTTGAAGGGATTTGACACTATTGTCTAGAAATAGGTACCTAATACAATTCCAGGTATGCTGGAGTATGGAAGAAGGCTGTGTGGGACTAGCAGGAGAGATGGAAGGCCTGCAGAAGGACCTGTGTCCCTCTGTCACTTCAGGTCTCCACCAGATGGGACAGACCATAACATTTCAAATGGCCATAAATGCCTCAGTTTAAGGCACACTCTGGGTGTCAGAATCTCACCCACCCATGGCTGGTGAGACCAACCACTGCAGTGACTGCCTTTATATAAAAAGACATATAAAAAGACAGAAACTTTCTAATGTTGGGAAAGAAAGAGTGAAAGACCAAAATCCAGAAATCTGCCAGTCTATTACAGTCACCTCAGGTGATTAATTCTTGAGGAGAAATTTGAGTAATTCTACCTGGGTTAAAATATCTGAGGGAAGTTTCTGTGGAGGAATGACACAATGTTCCAGTTTAAGGATAGCCATCCAGGAACGAAAACTTCAATAAGTAAGGACTGGACAAGCAAAGTCAGAGTGATACCAGCCTTGACATTTGCAAGTCATGGTTCAGGCCTCAGCAGTCATAAGAGTTAAGAAACAACATTATAGTTCAGTTCATCTTATGTGTGGGTGTTGTTTGTTTTTAATATCTTTACCGGACAGACGTTGTTCATCCTTTATTTCTCACTTGTCAGATTAGAAACCTGTTCCTTGAATGAAACAACATCTAATGGCGTGCCTCCAGCAAGTGGCACTTTGGGGAAAATGCCCCCAAGAGTTCTTAAAAAATAAAAGCAAAACATCATGATTAACTTGTACTTCACACATTTAATTTGAATTGCAACATGGCTGTTCTCACATGGTCGAGTAAGGCACAGGCAGGAATCTTTCCAAGAGGTCGCCTCCTAGTTTGCACACATCTGATTTGGCTAAAGAGCTGCATATTTTCCAGTGTCAAACCAGGACAACCTGCACTGCTGTCAGCCATGCTCCCCTCAGGACCGGGAATCAATAGCTGCTGCTGGCAGAGACCTGCCGCCTGCTTTCGTATGGGGATTTCACCGCCTTTATCCTTGCACAGCCTGTATTAATTTCTGCTGTGGAAGTGTAGCCTGATATAAAACTTTCCATTCAGATGAGCAGATTTGACAGATTTGTCTACTTATTAATAGACTAAGTTCAGCAGAATTTAGATGCAAATTTATTCTTGGCCTATTTTCCTTATAGCATTTTCAGTGCCTGTTTTCTCCCCTGTGCTTTTTCTCTAGCTGTTTACATTTCTTCTTCTCCTCTGATTCAATAACACTAAGAACTGTAATCTTTTAATCTCCCATAATTCACTAGATTACCTTTATAGAGAGGGAAGTTGGCAGTGGGAGTGCTCATTTGCGGCCTTTCCTCTCCACTGTGTCCTTGTGAGGCAATTATGACAAAGGGGGCCAGGCGTGCCTTTTCAGCAGGCAGGGCAGACCGAGGCCAAGCTGTGCAAGCACAGAGAATAAAATCCTGACATGGGGAGGGGTGAAATAGAAACAAACCAGCTGAACCTTGGCGGTTTCTAGAAGCTACCGACAGCCATTTTGCGGTAAAGGCAGGTCACCATGGTGGAGATTTTGTGAGGAGCAGTGGCCGTGCCAGCCGATGTCTTGTCCTTGCTGAGGGGAGGAAAATTAATATTGTTAGAGCTGAAGGGTGAATTTGTCCTGTGTGCCATCAGAGCTTCTTTTCCACTGAGGCCATGCACTACAAACACATCTGTTTTGTCTAAATTTGTTCATATTTTGGGGTATAAAAGTGAAAGCCTGAGAGATGGTGGAACGTCCTTCAGCCTGGTGAATGAGGGGCATGTGCTGCTGCTCTCCTCCAAGAGTAACGAGAGACACCCTGCCAGCCTCTGCTGTTCCCTGAGCTCCTGTGCAGGCATCTGGCAATCTCTTCCATGTCAGGGGATTGGAGGGTTGGTGGGGGTTGCTGACTCCTGCTTTGTGGGACCCTCTGCTGCTGGAGTCCTCCAGACATGGCAGCTGGATCATTGCTTTGTTGTTGCAGGGCACTGGGGGTGTGAGACTTCCTCCTGCTTTTGTCCCCTCTGCTGCCTGAGCAGAGGTGAAGGCTGAGCTCTGCCTTCCCCCCATCAGGAGAGGTGCTGC
>NW_010271314.1:22625-39575 GCF_000690775.1 Eurypyga helias
GGTCTGAGTCCGAGCCAGTCTAGTTGTTCATGTTGATCCAGGGATCAGAAGGTCATGGGAAGTCATCATGGGCATTCAGCCTTACATGCTAAGGAGCACTGACTGTAGCACTTCCCACTCCCCTCATTCACTTTTAAATGAGTTGGAACATATATATATATATTAGAAAATAATAAAACACCCAAGCTCAGTTAAAAAACTAATTACTGTCAGAAAGCGATGGGAACCTGCTGATGCTTCAAGGCCTGGACAGGGCACTGGCAGAGAGATGATGGGACACTCATTTCACCCAAGCAGATACAGCCCTTCTAACCTGGAGCATCCCCTACCCTCACCTCCTCCTGCCCCCAGGAGCAGTATTGAGTCCTGTGGTATGGTCAGGAGGACAAAATTTGGTTTATCTCCCTGATAACTTTTGCCAAATTAAAAAACCACCCAAAACTGAAAATAGACTATAGTCTGAAATACTACCAAGAAAGTACTGAGATGTATTCTTCTAGTAGTAATACAGACAAATATGCCTGGGAAAAGATGTTCCTAAGTACCTCTTTAAATACAGGAAGAAGTCTGATCAAGTGAAAAATATTCCTTTTAATTGGAAGGTAAAACATCAAGAGACAAAATTGATATAAAAGAAGTTGGTCCTCTGAAACTTGATAATACAGTAAAATATCCTAAATTAATCCCTTCTAAGGAGACTTTGGCTAAGTCTGGCTAAAGACTGTTTATGTCTACCTTTTTTTGTTTTCCTCCAGTGGCTCAGACATCTTGCTTCTGTTTTCAGCACAAAATATCCATCTTTATCCAACAAAGGCAATAGGATCTGATTGAGCAAGCATGTTATTATAATTCAGAATTACAAGTTTTTCCTTTGTTTCTCTTTTTGGTCAGTTGTGTGTTGTTACTGATTTTATTTGTTGTGTTGATTGTTGTAAGAGCTTTTGAGACAAATTAACCTCTTGCTTCAAAATGGTCCCAAAATACCTAGAGATTTGTGCATTCTCTACTATCTTGATATGTCATCAACATTATATAAAGTTTGATTGTTTCTGTTTTTCTCATGGAGTTGACAACATCAGATATCCTTGCATGAATTCCTCCTTGACATAAAACATTACATCAGCTTCTGCAATCTTTCTTTGAATGTTTTCTGCTGCTCCAAGGTACTCCAGGTGTTTACATGACACAAAACCAGCCAAGTTCAGTCTATTGAGGTACTTGTCCCCTCCACTTAGTCAGCTATAAGGTTGAAGCTGAAGATGAGAATTTGTCTGATTAAATGTAGTTTCCATGGTGGTAATACCATTGTAATGATTGTGCCACACTAGTATGCAGCTAAAATAATTTTCAAAATGTTTTTTGTGCACTTCCAAGACATTTCCTGCAGAACAGTGAAAAAACCCAAAAATGGTTGCCTGTAAGAAAGGTCATATATAACTAATATTTACTGAAATTATGGAAAGCACGGTAATTGCTTTTGCCAGGCAATCTGGAAAACAAAGTAATTTTCTGTCACTACTCTGGATGTCAAGGGTACATACTCACTTAGTGCTAATGTTCTAAGACCTGAGGGTCACCTAAACTACTCCTCTAAGGTTTTTATACCATCCAAAGTTCTTGAGGAATGCAAATGCTTCCTAATAACCAGAGTATTTTAGCTTCAATTTTCTTTTCTGGCCAAATAATGAGGTCAAGGAAGCTTTGTCTGTAATGGACAGATTTTTTATGCCTCATTTATGCTTTGAAATGAATCAACATAAAATGAAGCATTAATGTTGTGACTGCCTTTCCTTCACTTGTTTGTGATCACTCTTTATCTCTTTTGAGGGCTTGAGGTATATTTTCCAAATTGTGGGAAAAGGGATTTTAATTGCTTGCTCTTTATTTGATGTAATTCAGATCATGTATTTGCTATTAACTAGAAATACATGTACATGCAGTCATATAAATAAATAGCACTTTTAAAAATCTCCCACCCCTCCAGTTTTTTAATCAACTACTGAAGAGCAATCCATCTTGATGTTTTTTTTTTTTTATATTTCTTACCTCTGCATTTTTCATTGTGTTCAGTAAAAATGTCACATTTTTGAAAAATTGCATGGAAAGAAATGTAACCTTCTCTTTCAGTACGCAAAACTTTCCTTTTACACATCAAACCTAGGGACTATTAAGTTATTCTACACGCTAGTTAAAAGGGAGACAAATCAAAGATAAGACTGCTCAATTTTGAAAATATTGCAGGTTTTGAAATCTCGTAGTAATATTTTCCATTTTACATAAAAAATCTTTTCTTCTCCCTACAACTTTGCTATTTAAACATGGTTGCAGAAATATTTTTCAGACTCTTCTTTGATACAACCCAAGATATTGGCATAAGAATGCAATTCTGCATTTTTTGATTTAGTGATAAATCCAATATAATTTTTATTTCATTTGAATCTTTTGTTCTGCATTAGCTCACATTTGTTCTTATCCTGGAGAAAGGAAAACATAGTTCTGGAATTCAGATTTTGATCTACCAGAGGAAGGAATTTGCCTTCAGATGAGTGGAAATTTTATAGTGGCACATGGTTCTAATTTTCTCTTTACGATCCTTGAAAAAATCCAGCTCAACCAAAACAAAAGAAGATTTTTTTCTTGACTGAGTATTTTAACTTAAGAAAAGTGGGAACAGTCAAAAGATAAATGTCCATACCATTTACAGACTAAGAAATGTCTTTTCTATGCAATAACTAGAGGTCTCCTTCAGAAAGTGGGAAGTTCTATAACAGATGGGGATCCCCCTGTCTCAGGGGAACAGAATGATGCCCCTGACACTGACAGGGAGTTTCCTAAGACAGCTACTCTGGGCTGAAATGTGGGAAGATGTGAAATAAAGAAACTGAGTCTGGCTCTCAGCTACTTTTGGGGACCTTCTTCTCACAGAAAAATGATTCAAGGGGAAAAGCACTATATCTTCACCTTAGACTCTGTCTCTGAATTATTACTTCTTTTGAGCAAAAATTTCTAATATTTTAAAATGAAATTTGACAATAGGTCAGAACAATAAAAACAGTATTCATGTAATGTAAATGATTTGGTGTTTTTTCTTTTTTTTTTTTTTTTTTTTGGCTGTGTTTGTTTGGGGGTTTTTTGGGGTTTTTTTTTTGGTTTTTTTTTAATTGCTTGGCCTACCCTGTCTCTTTTTTTGTTTGTTTGTGAAGTCTCTTATTTTTTCCCTTCCTGATGACAATTTGGAGAAACCTGCTTTTGTATCATTCTAAGACTTTTGTTTCCTTGGGTGTCAAACACTGAAGTTTAAAAACTCACCATGGTCCTTAGTCTTGTGAATAAACAACTGAAATAGCTTGACTATAAAGTAATGGTGTCCTCACTGTCAGCTGAACTGAACTATGATGTGGCAACTTTGTACACAGACAGACATTGAAAAAAAGACATGCTTTTGTAAAGAGAATGGGAAGATTTTGTCAGCTTCCCTCGGACAAGGAATTTGAATTACTGAGACTAAGAAGAAAAGAAGAAATGGTCTCCACAGTGTACCACATGATGCCTAACTGAAAGATCCTACCTAAGAACAGATCTGTAAAATGTGAGAGGTCATTTTTGGGAAAGTAAGTTTTTATATGAAAGAAAATAAAAAAACTCACACAGCTATGGTTCATGAATTACATGTGCAGAGCACACACTGGAGAAAATAAATAGGTCCTGTCATAACTGAAATAGAAAAAGGGAGGAGATGATGGTGGGATAGAAGAGACAAAGCGATCCATAAGATATGACATGAAAACCAAAGTCAGATAAAGTGAAAGATCAAAATAAGGAAGAACAGTGACACGGAGTCAGGACATACTTAACAAGCCAATGTCAGGACACAGGATCATGGATGTTTTCAAACCGTCTGCAATTTTCTTCAATAAATTGGCTTTAAAGGTTTGATAGCATTTCCCACAGGAAGGTTTGCAGCGCTATTAAGATGTATTATATTGACTAGCCACAGGTTCTGATTCCCACTATAATGTTGTTTCCAGTTCAGAGTAGAAGATTACTTATATTAGAAATTATCGTTAATAACGATGTCTGTCAGACGACCTTTCTCAGCAAAAATATCACTGGTAAAATCTTTCTAAAAATCTGACATATGTCTCAAATATATCATTTGAATCTTCATTTTGGGTCTAAAATCTCATCTTTAGCTACATGTTCAGAATTCTCAGGAACATCAGTAGAAGCTTAGCTCAAATCCAAGGGCAAAATTTGTCCTCTATTCCTCAAAAGGGTCCGAAGTTCTATGTGAAAGTTTAGGTTTCTATAGATCATAGAATCATGCACAAACTTTTCCAGTGTTGCACTCTCCTACTAGTAAAGAAAAGCTCTCCTCTCCTCTCCTCTCCTCTCCTCTCCTCTCCTCTCCTCTCCATTTTTCCTTTGTGATTAGTAATGACTATGGGGAAATGAGGTGTGGAATATTTGGCCCTAAATAGATGACATATTTGGTTCCTGACTCAACAAAACAAATTACCACTGACTTAACCTTAAGCTAATGAATCTGGTATTGAAATGGATAAAAATTACCCAATGGAATTTTATGCATGTGTTATGACATCAAGGACAGTTGAGTGGTTTTGTGACACTTAGTGGAGTCAAGAAAGAGCTTAAAGTTTAACTACTTATGTAGATAGTGTAGCAGATTAATTTTCCTTTGTTAGTATTACAAACAAGGTTTTAGTTTGGAAAATACAAATTTTAAATTATCTGGGCTGTTGGCACTGTGAAAGCCAATGAAAATGTAAGACACAGTGCTTTAAAATCTGCTCTGTAAAGCATTTGAAAGGCTTAATTTGTAGTTTTAGCATAGACCTCAACGGTGTAACTCTCTGTTAGATAGAAGTTCTGGATTTAGATGCCAGCATCCAACTGTATATAGAATCATAGAATCATAGAATCACTAGGTTGGAAAAGCCCTTAGAGATCATCCAGTCCAACCGTATCTGTCCACCACTAAACCATATCTTTCAGCACCTCATCCACCCGTCTCTTAAACACATCCAGGGATAGTGACTCCACCCCCTCCCTGGGCAGCCTGTTCCAGTGTGTGATAACCCTTTCGGTGAAGAACTTCTTCCTTACATCCAATCTAAACCTCCCCTGGTGCAGCTTGAGTCCATTCCTCCTCGTCCGATCATCTGTCATTAGGGAGAAGAGACCAACACCCACTTCTCCACAACCTCCTTTCAGGGAGTTGTAGGCAGTGATCAGGTCTCCTCTCAGCTCCTCTTCTCAAGGCTAAACAAGCCCAGTTCCTAGGTGGCACTAGGAATGAGATTTTGTTGTCTGAGCATAGATGCTTTCTGATGTCCTAGGTTATCCAAAGCATCTGCACAGGGCTGCACATTACAAAGGCCCTAGCGAAGAACTGAACCCTCCTGGAGAGGCTGCTGGGTTCCCTCAGTCACCTCAGGTGGCAGCAGACATCTGTGCTGACGTCTGAAACAGAGTCCCTCTTCCTTATTAATATACTGGAAGGAACCTATAGAGCGATTCAGCTCAGTCTACAGCAAAGATCAGGTGCCCATAGGCAACTGTCTACAGGTACAACAGCTGTCTTAACTCCGGCTGTAGTCAACAGAGCTTTTAGGGATCAAATTCAGTTGTAGGGACATAGTTGCCTAGTACATTTGTGATGCCCCAGGGATGCTTGAGCTGTCTGCATGGGGTTGGAAGATATGCCAAAAGATGTATAGGATACCCATCTCTTTTTGATGGAGAACAGGTGGAATATCCAAGAGCATCTAATATAAGCAGAAGCCTGTTGATTTTGGCAAGGTGTGGGAAGTGAGGAGGAAGATGGAGGTGTTAGACAGACGTGATGAAATCCTGTCAGTAGCCAACTCTTGTCACTGTCTCTGTATCACAGAAACAGTTGACAGCACGTATTGATGCTTTCCAGTGTAAAAATTGTCTCAGTGTCAGTGTTTCCCAACAATTTAAAGTGTCGACAACTTCAAAGATAGAAAGAAAGAAAAAAAAAAGCCAAGATGCTGTGAAGGAAGGGGGAGACAAAAATCTGTAAGGGAATGAGAATTTGTGGGCATAGTATGTGGCACATAGGGTGATGAAAAGTACTCAGGCCAGAATGAGCTATGGATGGCAGGGGACAGGGACAGGGCTGTGAAGGTGGCTCTTTGAGCCTAAGGCGCTGGGGGACAGCAGGATGGACAATGTGGGAGGACCCTGAGGAAAAAGAGTGACAGCAGATATCAGGATAGAGGCTGGAGGGGAGGGTTCCGCACTGAGTATACTTCTAATAATAAGCAGCATCAGGGCCTATTCACTGGCCCCCAAGCCAGCTGGCACATTTTGGACACAGCCTTCCTGTTAAACTTGCTGCCTCCAAACAAGACTAAATATGTCAAAGATTCCTACTGGGAAGGTTTCTAAGCAGGGCTAATGCCACTGCCCAGGCAGCACTGGAGCAATGCTAGATGACCAGTGACACCACCAAGAGGGACTGTTTCAATGACAGCTGTGTGCCAGGGCTCAGATCTCTGTCCTGGCCCTATTTGGTTTAGTAATTGATGTTTAGTATGTATTCCCAACAGCTTTTCCAAATGGCAACTTCAGATGTAGCCCTGTTTTGGGTGCCAAGTGAGTCTAGCTTCATAGATATGAACCAATCTGTGCTGGTTGCCCTCGAGGCTGCAGAACATTACTTTTCCCATTTTTTTATTGGTATAAGTCTTCCCAAAATGGGCAGGAGGGTAGGAAAGAGGACTGGGACATGTTGATAAAGAGGAAATTCAGGTGTAGGAAATCCTCTGGTCCCTTGGAAAATGATGGAAAACAGCATGAGGGACAATGATATTTTGATTTTTGTGAAGAATGGGAAGGCAGATGTGGGAAATGCCTCCCCACCATCATGGGAATGTGTAAACACATCACCCTCCTACTTACTTATGCTTGAATCACAGTGTTAATTCCTGACTTAAGCACTGGCCAGTTTTCAGACCTTTGCAGGACTCTGAATAGCCCTGAACAGAGTGAAAATTAGAACAGCAGCATCTGAAAATGAGAACAATAAACACTGTTATGACCTACTTGTAACCTTCAAAGTCAGAATAACAAACCAGCCCTTAGAATGTTTGAATTTCATACAAAGGAGCCAAAATGTTAACTGTCCAAGACCATTCTTCATTGTTTTCTATAAAAATGATCTGTGCAGATTTTATTGGAGAAATTTTATTTTAAAGAGTATTTTAATGTTTTAAAATGTACTCATTTTTGATTCAGAATAAAGCCTCCAGACTCTGAAAAGCCTGATTCCATGAGATGACCTCAGATCTTTGGACACCAAAAGATCTGTTGTTTTTAGGAGAGTCTGATTTCCAAGATCTGAGTCAATCTATCAGTAAATTTACTCTGAATATTTGGGCTGTGACAAATGGCTTGGCAGGAAGCCAAACACACTTTTGTCATAACATTGCCAGATTTCTGGAGCAATGTTGTCTGAGCTGAGCAGTCCCCACAAATGGTTTGATTGTGATCAAATGGCAGATGAAGTCAGAATATCTGAGTGTTTCTGAGAATATCTGCTCCTGGTTAGTAAATCTACTGGTGTCCTTCCCAGGTCCATCATTTCACTCCTGCCATTTCCTGGACAGAAACCACCTTCCCATCACCTTGTTTTATTTCTCCTTGACTTCTCAAATAATTTTTCCTCTGATAATTTTCTGCATTTTTTTTTTTTTAAACCCCTTTATATATCCACAACCCCACTGTCAGCTGAATTCTTCAGTTGTCTAGGAAGAACTCATAGTGAAACCAAACCCCTTTATATATCCACAACCCCACTGTCAGCTGAATTCTTCAGTTGTCTAGGAAGAACTCATAGTGAAACCTCAATTCCTTTAAGCAAATTCAAGGATATATGAATTGTCAGCATAAAGAAGTAATCTTTGTGGTTCCAGGTAAAGAATAAATTTCTTGGTCCTCTGCTGGATTGTTTATTTGTAATCCTTAGAAATAGATATAATAATATGAGAAAATCTTCCATAAGCAAGGATGTTACTCATATGAGACCTCATCATTAAAAAGATGTGTCCTAAGTATCTCAATGTGTATTCTTCACTAAATTAGAGTAATTTGATATTCCTTTTGCCATTGTGGTTAATGGTACCAATGGCAGAAAGAGATGACACTGGCTAGATATGACCTGAACACCAAACAAGGAGACTGTAAAGCTCAAGGCCAGGGTTGTATGAGAGCCTAATGAAGACTGGAGATAGCGTGTAGACATAATGAACCAGGGAGCTCAGGAAAACAGTTCGGCACTTTCATCTGCAATGAACCCAGCCAGGCTAGATAAGGGATTTACAGCCTCTCGTCTGACTGAACTTTATCTTGGGATTTTTTCCTAGAGAAAACAGATTCCCTATTTAAGCAGCAACCCAGGATATGATTGGGCTGTGTCACTTGTAAAAGCAAAGCCAAATCTTGACTTAAGCGATCTTGACTTAAGTGATCTGAGTACATAGATAGATAGATAGATAGATAGATAGATAGATTGTGTGCAGTCTGACCTTTTCTCAAGCTAGCTTGTAGATAGATAGATAGATAGATAGATAGATAGATAGATAGACAGATTGTGTGCGGTCTGACCTTTTCTCAAGCTAGCTTGGAAGTTCCTTGCTTTTTTTCACACTTGAAGAAAGGTTTAAGCATCTGAAAGTTTCTGCATTTTACATCTGTTAATGAAACAGAAAATACAATCTCCTCCTACCATTCTCACCTCTCTTATTCTCACTAATAAATGATGTCTGAAATAATTGTGAAAAAAAAAAGGGCATTTTATTACTTAACTAAATCAGAATTAATGTGTGTCCACATAATGTACCATAACGTCCTCTGGAGTTATACCTTAGCTCTTGGCACCTTTGTGCTCCTCTTAAGTACTGAGTTTTCTGCTAGACTGCAAACCTACAGTAAAATTAGTCTTCCCAGTCTCAGCTGAAGATCTACTTACTGGTTATCACATAATAACTGTGTTTTTGAGAGACAGTCCAAGCCAGGAGCACTAACAAAAGGAGAAAGCGCATGGCACCCTGACTGCTCTGCTGTTCCTAAAAAACATGTAATAATTGAAGGGATTACTAGACTAATTAGTTCAATAAAAATTGTAGAGAAATTTTGAGTTTCAGAAGATCAACACATTTTGAAACAAACAGATCCAAATGAAGTGATTCATTATTTCATATTTTCCAGAGCTTTTGATTTGATAGAAATGTCAGTATTGTGTCTGAATCAGAATATCAAAAGGCAGGAAGGAGAATTTTTCCACAACAAAATTTCCATATATCTTAACTAGTCTTTACTCACTAAGCTCACTTTTGTCCCTGAAGTGGTCTTTATGTATCCACAAATGTTTGTTTCATTTCTGTAGCAAAACTAAAGCCCTACAAGCATTTCATGTTTACATGAAATTTTATTGCTGTAGTAAGCATCCTGTAGTTGTACAGACTGTAGCACAAGCAATAAAATTGTGCCCCATCTTTTACCATGAACAAAGAGTTAACATTGCATTGCCTGTGTGCTCAACAATTCTCGTGTCAAACTCAGGTCACAACTCTACACTCCCATTTTTCTTCACTCATTTCAGAGCACATTCAAGCAGACCTTGGAAAAATGTTCTAATTTCACTAGTTGTTGCTTTTTCACTATTTTTAACACATTCTTATTAGCTTCCTTTTTTAATGCATAAGGACCTTGAAGAGTAGCTAAGTAGATCAAATCACTAATTTCTGTGAGCTAAGAAAATTAATTATTTTCTCCTGTATTTTCGAATTTGTGCTCCTTGTGGCCTACACAAAATTTTTCCTCACATTTTTTTATAGTTAAGGTGGTCAGGAATAACTGTAGCCAAGAAACGAAGGAGTAAACAATAAACAACAATAGTAGTTAGAAAGATTAATGCTAGTGCCTGAATGCTCAGCGCTCCCAGGAAAATTAATTTTCCTGAAAACATTAATTATTCCTTTTCCTAGGTCCAATGAAAGTTGAGTAAATGCTATGCTAAACGACCTTGAAAGAGGTTGATGTAGCTCTCTTGAGAAGTTTCTGGGTCTCTCAGACTTTGAACAGATCACACGTGCCTTGATGTCTTCCTCAGCAGAGGCTGCTGCTGGTTCCTAAGATCTTCACAGCCCTGTGGATGCTGATAGCCTTCCTTGCTCCCCACGGATTCATTCTTCCCCAGCAGGTGGATTTCTCTCATCTGAAGTTGGATGACTACCACACAGCTCCTTATATCCAAGCAACTCTCCTTGGATCCACCTTACAGACACAAAGGAGTATTCTTAGGATGTTCATCTGACCTGCCTTAGGAAGAGTTAAATCAACAAGCGCATTGCCCAGATGTCCTTGGCTTGCGGTGTCTGCTTCACAGATATCTTCACGGAGCCAGGCAAATTGTGCCTTAATGTAGGAGCAGAAGTGGGAGCAGCAGAGTGTTCACAGGCTGTACAGAGCCAGGCCATGCTGTCACTGGATTAATTCTGCAAAGAGAGCAGAGGTCCTGCTGACACACAGATCTGCCCTGGCCAGCGTGCACAGTGGTGCATCGTGCACAGTGTGCAGAGTGATATATCGTGTGCGAACTTAAGGGTTCAGAGACCAGTTTGAACACCTCTTTGCTGTGCTGCAGATTGCCTGATGTCTACTTTGGCCCGATATGCATGTGTTTGGGAACACCTGCTATGTGCAAGCACTCTCCTATTTTGCCAGTGCTATCAGCTTTTGTGACTCTATGACAAAATTCCTGGTATTTACTGTTTGGTTTTTTGTTTTTTGTTGGTTTTTTTTTTTTTTTCCCCTGAAGGTCCCATTCTTTAATGTCCTGCTGTGTAAATGACTGAACTTTTATTTTAGGAGAAAGTGCAGTCTTCTGACGTGGGGAAAGATTTGAAAATTGAGTTCCATAGAGCAGCAGGCAAGTTAAACAATGAAACAAACCACACAAGAACAACCCCCTCTCTAATATTATTTCAAATAATAAATCATAGTAATTCTTATTTTTAGGGGGAGCCAGATCATTCTACTGTTTCTCCCTCAGCAGTCTTGGTTTTGACTAGTGATATGTTGCCCTTCTGATTTTTTTTTTCTGTAACAATTACAGGAAAAAACAAAACAAAACAACAACAACAACAAAACCCACAAACCAAAAAAAAGCCACTCTTCCTTCTGTGGCTGACCACAAATTCTGATGTAGTACTCCCTTCTAAGGTTAAATTCAGCAATCCTCTCTGTGATTTTCCTTGCATGGAGCCAAGGGCATACAATTTTCTAAAGATGTCCTGGCTGGGCTGCACTTTTCCACACTGGTTTCACACTTTTCCACACTTTCTCCATGGTTTCTCTATTTAGCCCCCTCTGGCCTGCTGTACTCTGACAGTCCCAAGAGATGTTTCTGGCAGTTGCAGGAGGTTTGGTGGCCTGCAGTGTGCAGGGGCAGGATGAAAACAAAACCATATTTTCTGAAGCTTTGGTCAATTAAGCAATCATAAGCAATAGTAAGCATCCATCCCTCCTGGCTAATCTCAGAAGGAAAGCGTGCGAGCTGGAATGGGTGGGAGATGCTACTTTTGCCAGTGTTAGGTACTGAATATGTGCTCAGCTACCAGGACATATGGTAATTACTTCCTGCAACTCATAATACTTTACATGAATCTTTACTCAGCTAGAACCACTGATTCTGTTAACCCTTTGTCCTGGTTTTAGTTGGGTTAATTTTCTTCCTAATAGCTAGCATGGTGCTGTGTTTTGGATTTAGGATGAGAATAATGTTGATAACACATGATGTTTTAGTTATTCTTAAGCATTGTTTACAATAAGTCAAGGACTTATCAGTTGTTCATACTGCACTGCCAGCGAGGAGGCTGGGGGTACACAAGAAGCTGGAAGGGAACACAGCCAGGACAGTTGACCCAAACTGGCAAAAGGGATATTCTATACCATAAGACATCATATTCAGCATATAAACTAGTGGGAAACCTGGCTGGGGGTCACTGCTCCCTAACTGGCTGGGTATCTTTTGGTGGGTGCTAAGCAATTGCATTGTGTATCACTTGTTTTGTGTATTGTTTTATCATCATTATTATTATTATTATTATTTTCCCTTCCTTTTTCTGTCCTATTAGACTGTCTTTATCTCAACACACAAATTTCACTTATTTTTTTTCTCTGATTCTCTCACCCATCCCACTGTGTGGGGGCAGAGTGACTGAATGGCTGTGTGGTGTTTAGCTGCTTGCTGGGTTAAACCACAACACCCTTTCCATCAAGGGGAATAAAGAAGATAATGTAGCATGTGCTCTCTTCAATCTCTATTCAAATGTTGGTTGTAACTAAGTAAGTTTGTTTTGTCAAAGAGTCTTTGAGCATAGAAGTAGATGCTGCCAGTATTTTCCTGGCAGCATCTGAGCATGACCTTACCTATGCCACAGGTTTCAGACCTGTGTCATAGAATCATAGAATAGTTTGGGTTGGAAGGGACCTTAAGGATCATCTAGTTCCAGCCCCCTGGCCATAAGCAGGGGCACCTTCCACTAGACCATGTTGCTCAAAGCCTCAGCCAGCCTGGCCTTGAAGGCATTCAGGGATGGGACATCCACAACCTCAGTAGTCATGGTAGTCTGAACAGTGTCATAGTATTCTGAACAAAGGGAGCACCATTTGGCAGAAGACCCTCTAAGCTTTCTCTTTCTTTTTAAAACTTTCATAGTATTACTCTTTTGCTTGCTTCCTTCCTTCTTTCCTGTTTCCTTCCTTTCTTCCACATAGATAAACCTGTCATGTATTGATGAATTCAATACAGCTCACAAAGCTGAAATCTACCTTTTTTAAACAAGCAGCCTGACAGTTCATAACTTCACACGGGTATTATGGCTCTTCCTTCTGTCATGTCCCAAATTTAAAGAACTTCAGAACTGATGGAAAGGATCAAGGCTTTACTCTATGTGATGCTTTTTGAAATGTTAATTTGAAAGGGACAAAAAACTTCCTATTAGAAACAGTGCCATGCCCTTTGGGTACGATCCCCTAATTTAAGCTTGCTATGATGACATTGTTCTTCATATCCTGTGATTGGGTGTGATGCTGGTAGGTTTAGGATAGGGTGGAGATTCTGATGAACAGGGAAGAACTGAAATTATCTTCTTCCTGCATTTGCAATTTAAATAAATCTCAGCAGAATTAATTTCTTGTGGTACAAATACTTTTTTTCTAAGTCGTAACAGGATTCATCAAGGCTGATTCCCTTCTCAGTTGCACACTTTTCCCAGTAAATGAGTCTCTATTAAAAATGTTATGTGCAAAACTCATTACTTGTTTCAATGAAATGAGGAAAAATAGATAATTTCTTTAATTTATTTTTATTTTTATTTCTTTGGGAACTTTGAAGTTTTTCTTCACACGTTTTAGTGTTGTCTCACTTGTTACATGGAATCCTATAAGGAGCTTGGAGAGTTCCTTTCTGAGCCCTTCTATCTGACGGTTTAGCAGAAAGAAAATACAAGGTAATGAACCAAATGTGCCATTAGTGACTAGCTTAGGTCAGTAGCTTCAATAAACAGTTTAATCTCATTGTTAAAAGAAATAGTGGTGCTGCTGTAATATGGATAATTGATAGGTGCTTTAGTGCTCATCAGAGAACCTTAACTGGAAGAACATTAATGGAAAGAGAATGAGGTTGTGAGCATTATGGGCCAACTGGAGGCAAAAATAGCTGCAAAGATGAAAGAGCTATAGCTTTTTACAGGACTAACTTTGCCCTAACAAATAATTCCATTTTTTTCAGGTAGGTACTGAATTTTTTCACATCTCTTCCCAGTGTCTGTAGTCATGGCTCTTTGCAGCCTGCCTGGCTCACTCCAGGCTGCTGTCAGGCAGAGAGGTTCCCCATCCCTCTGCATCTGCACTGATGGAGAGGTGACTAGCCTCAGACTAGTCCCAGCTGGTCTTAACCAGCAAACTTACTTCACCTTCCTACCCAAGATCTCAGCAGCTTGTGAGCATACGCATTAGCCTGATTGAGACAAACAAGATTTACTGCAACGTTTTGGGTACTGTTGGTAGAAATGGCACTATTCCTTGCTGCTGAGCAGGAGCCGTATAGGAAAATTATAATCATCAGGAAAAGGCCAAGGATGAACATTTGAGGATGGGCTGGAGTTCATAACTTAAGCCAGGGCAGTGGTGAGAAGCAATGAGCTGGCTGTTTGCCTCCTGAATTGCAATTTGGATCACATTTTAAAACACAGTTGAGAAGGATTCTGTAGGTGCCCCATTAGAGACCCTCTCTGCTGTCCACTTCTCCCTCTACTTCTCTCAGCTTCCCTATGTACCTCTACACACACCTACAACTGTTCATCTCAGGCATTTCTCCTCTGAGGGTCCAGTCTTTTGGAATAGGCCCTCCTCATTGACTGCTGGGTTTGACTGGTATAGAGTTAGTTTTGAGTAGCTGGTATGGGGCTGCACTTTGGATTTGTGCTGAAAACAGTGATGATACAATCTGGGAGGGGCACAGCCAGGACAGCAGAACCCCACTGACCAAAGGGATATTCCATACCATATGGCACCATGCTCAGCATATAAAGCTGGGGAAGAAGAAGGAAAGAAAGGACATTCAGAGTGATGGCATTTGTCTTCCCAAGTAACCATTACACGTGATGGAGCTCTGCTTTCCTGGGGACAGCTGAACACCTGCTTGATGATGTGAAGTGGTGAATGACTTCCTTGTTTTGCTTTGCTTATGTGCGCAGCTTTTGCTTTACCCATTAAACTGTCTTTATCTCAAGTCATGAGTTTTCTCACTTTTACTCTTCTGATTCTCTCATTCTGCTGGCAGTGGGAATGGGTGAGCGAGTGGCTGTGTGGTGCTTAGTTGCTGGTTGTGGTTAAACCATACTATTGGATAACACTTGCTCATGAAACATCTACTGAGAACAAGTATCTGTTTTCCCATTAAAACACCTAATTGTTTCCTTCCTCTCAAAGATGAGTTTTCTTCCTATTTAATTAATAAAATGTTTGGCCTTTTGGAGCACAGTTCTTTGGGATGCCACATAACATGAAGCTTTGTAGTAGTCTTACGGCTGGAAAAAGCAGATGGATGGTAAAAAGGTTTAATTTTACATTTCTGCATAATTCCAGCTACATTTCTGTGGAGCAAGTGCACACTTTACCATCCTGCAGAAACTGGTGAAGAAGATAACTTAAAATGAAAATGTCTTCTGGACATTGCACATGTTTCATCTTACCGGATGCAGACACCAACCTTTATGACAGAGGCAGTCACCCTGGGCTCTCTGTATTGAGACATTTTTAGAGCAATATCGATGCCATTCTAAAGTAAAACAAGTCAGGTTAATTGTTTTCTAAAAGTGCTTTTTTCTCTTTCTTCAGTTTGATTGTAAGAAGAGACCATGTTGACTTACTCCAATTTGCACATCCACCCTGTAGACCTCTAGCCTTCAGTGTCCTACTTATGGTACCTTTTTGTAAAACAAATGGACAGCCTACTCTACGGCACTGTTACTTTTCAAAGAAAACATCTTTATGGGGAACAGAAAGAAATACATGGAGGAGAAGGGAACATCTGTTCTAAGGAGCTATTAAAATGAAAGCTGAGAAGTATGTAGAAGCCTCATGAATTGGACATGTTGAACAAAATATAAGGGCAGTGACATCTTCCCTGTAAAACCTTTGTTTGCATAACATAGCAAGAGTAGTATCAGCCTCAGTCCCTCATGGGATGCATCTGGCCTGTGAATTTTAGCTCGTGACTTTAATTTCTGAGAGATAATGAGGAAGAGAAGATACAATGAGATTTCATAAAAAGAGGTTAGAAGCCCATGTGGCCTGATTCATATTTTTAATACAGGGCATGCATGCTATTGTAGAACTCCTGATTAATTACATGTTTTCATCTAACTAGCAGCAAAAGCTTCATGCTGGGGTGAAAAATAGGATGAACAGTCTCATCAGTTAAGCTGTGGGCAAATTTAGCACCTGCATTTAAAGTCAAATCTGCATTCCATCGAGCACAACAACAACAAAAAAACAAAACCAAAAACCCAAACCTCAAAGACATTAGTAGCCCCTAGTCTTTTCACCCTTTGCTTACTTACGTTACCCTCTGCTTAATGATGTCCTGGTAGTATTATACGCTTAGAAATGCCTTCAGCCTCCAGATGAGTCTGCCCATATTGGATTCTGCTTTTTTATGTCTTCCTCCAATAGAATTCTGAATCAGGGCATAAAAGCTGCAGCCATGGATTCTCCTGGAGGATTTGACAGAACACTGCAAAAGAGCACTTGATTTTGTCTTTATTGCACCACACATGAGTGCCTCCATCTAGTTAATGTAGGAAATGTGTTATCTGGGGGAGAGGAGCTTGGAAGCTTGGCACATCAGTAGGGTGTTTTAGAGCTCTGTTTTTTCATTTATCTATTAGATGGAATGGCAAATTAAATGTCTCATCATGATGAAATAGCAGCTTTTTCAAATGTGTCCATTTGGCAAGAAAACAGTATATATTTGTCAGTGCAGTAACCTCAGTCCCACAAGGGGACCAACTGGCTTCCAAACTGTAATAAAGGAAATTACAAGCTGGGGTAGTTGTTGCTGGGTCTTCTTTTTGTGCTGAAAGCATTTATTTGTTTGCTTCACAGGGGATCCTTCCCTGAAAACTTTTTCATTTAGAAGCCTACTTCAATCACAGAAATATTAGCTGTGGAAAGGAGGTCTAGGAGCATCTGTCTGGCTTCCTGCCCCTTCTGGAAGACTGCTCTTGCCTGTCTGTGCTTTCCTCTCCTCATGGCCTTATTCTCTTTGAAGACTCCCTCATGGCTGAGCCACCACAACTGCTGATCAATGCAAGGTCCTGCACCTGGGTT
>NW_010271315.1:0-20736 GCF_000690775.1 Eurypyga helias
AGAGAAGCTGTGGATGCCTCCTCCCAGGAAATGTTCAGGGCCAGGCTCGATGTGGCTTTGAGCAACCTGGTCTAGTGGAGGGTCTCCCTGCCCATGGCAGGGGGGTTGGAACTAGATGATCTTTAATGCCCCTTCCAGTTCAAACAATTCTATGATTCTATGTGTCTTCTTAAAAAGGACACATAAAAGCCATTTAAGAATAAAAAAAAAAAAAAAAAAAAAGAGTCTGACAGAGCTGTTTTAGTTTATCCCCAGATAAACACTAACTCTGTGGTAATTCTTGAAGCATATTGCACCAACCAAGAAAAGCAGGTCATGTAAAATGAAAAAGCCCATGTTACCTGTACAGGCAAAAGTGCCTTCTGAGCAGAGACTTGTTCACTCTGTGCTTGTCCTAGACCATTATTTTCACTTCCCTGAGATGTGCTTTGTGAGGAATACCACAGGGAGCAGACATCACTTTTGGTGAATTGTACTGCACGGGGCTGTGAGTTGGAACCAAGGACTGCAAACACCAAGCTGTGACAGATGTAACATCCCCCTGCACACACGCTCCTCATCCTAAATGGGTGTGAAGTGTGGAGAAAAGTGCTACTAAGAAGGATCAGAGGGAGAAAGCTGCCCAATAGGTACAGGAGATAGTGTCCCAACAACTGCTGACCGCCTGCCAATGCCCCAGCCTGTCCTTGCCAGCAGCTTGTTCGTGTAGTGACACACCAGCAATAAGTAGCCGTGATTTTTGACACAATAAACCTCAGAGACCTGAGATGGAACTTACAGACCTCCCCAGAGCACAAGGGCAGCTGCTCCAAGTAATAAACCTTGCCAAGGCCAAGCTGGGTGTGATGCTCAGGACACTGCACAAAGGCTGAGTGTGGTGACAGCATTTGACAGCGTTTCCATCTCCCATGGCAGCCAGGGTAAGATGGCTGGGTTTGGTCACTCCATGTCCCCTGGCACCCCATGCAGCACACACAGCTCCACTGGCCTGTCTTATGGGTCTTCAGGGGTTACAAACAACACACGGGGGCTCAGACCATCAGCACCCACAAGTCCAAACTGGGGCCTGTCTTGAAGTTTAATCACTTCATGAAAATGTAACTTTCAATATTTCATTAGGATCTCTCCCATCTGTTAAACATCATCCCAGAGAGTTTGGTGACACTTTAAATGAAGCTGTGAAGAGATGTATTTGTTTTAGATGTAATTGGACAGCTGTTTTATTATGAATTAATGAACTATGATGATTAAAAAGAATCCAGTTTTAGCAAACCATGTATTAACAATTACTCCTGACTAAAATCATAACTAAAAGTGCTGGAGAACTTTCATGACAATGACTGGAAGCAGAAGATGAAAAAGCAAAACCAGTGAGATGCAACAGAACGAGAGCTGCGTCCAGGCCAGGATCCCTGCTCTGGACATGGGTTCCCTGGGCTGCCCCACAATGACCAAACAACCCCATATGTCCATGCTATCACTGCACATCACCTCTATCTCCTCTGGTCCAAAGCCCATTTTGGCCCAAATTAGTCATCAGGGCCTGCTCACACTCCTCCAGCTTTCCAGCCCCTCCTTATGCTCATATCCCCCCTCTCCCCTGGCCATGGGATCCCACAAGGGCCTGGGGCGGGTGAGGGGACAGTGATGGCAGCAGGGTTGGACGTAGCGATAATTGACCTCTTAGTGGTTGTGCAACATATTTCAGACTCCTTTTCCCCCCATCCTGTGTCCCATTGGCCAAGGGAGTTTGCACGGCATTGCACAAAGTGGGATGCTCCCGGACATAGAGCTGCATCCTTCCTGGCTGCGAGGAGACAGCCCCACAGACACGCTGAGCATCAGCAGCACCACAAAAAGCTGATCCTGAACTGGGGAGCCCTCATTCGTCCTTCCCACGCTTTCCAGTTTAGATGAGATTTCTGTATTTCAGCAGAACCCGGTGCCAAAGACCAGAGGCCACAGAAAGCAGCCGTTGAAGTTTCCATAGGAGTTTCCCAGTTCATACGGAGCAGTTTTTAAGCAGTGAAGTCTTTGCCCTGAGTTTCAATGAAAAAGCTCCCAAGAGTTAAATGAAGACAGATACATATGCCATGTGTGCAATTCACTTATCTCCTGCTGTTAAAATGAAGCTGTTCCAAATCACTGTGCCTTCCCAACAGCTGCTTCCTGATCTTTCTCCACTTCAGCCCTCCATTTGGCCTTCTTTTCCATGTTCATCCTCAGCAGCGTGTGATCCTTTTTAGCCGCCTTGAAAAGAGATGGCAAAAATCATCACATGCACACATTTCCTACCACTAAATTTCCCTGGATTTATACCACTTGCTTTGAGAGTCCACCATCCTTTTTGATATTTTGCAAGTTAACGTGGACATAAATTAATGTTTTTCCTTGTTTTACCAAATTTGAAGCATTTGCAGCTCTGATTAGCAGGAAAATTGCACTGTCAGGCTGGAGAGCCTCCTTCCTCCCTGTGGGATGGGAAGAAGTGAGTGACAGCTTTTGGTAGCCATGGTGGGACACAGTCCTGGCAAGCAGAACTGTGCGAGTGCCATGGCCCATGGATGCAGGGCAGGACCAGGTGCTATTGACATTGTCTGAGCTACTCCACAACCTTTGAACCAGCCTCTTGCTCAGATACCATGATACAGAGAGCATTGCACTACGTGGGTTTATGGCAAAGTGGGTCAGAAGGAACACATTAACCAGCAAGTTGTTCTTCGCCATGCCAACCTTTCCTCCAGAGAATGGAGTGATACAGATCCTGTGCAAGTATTGCTTATATGGACGACTTCGCAAACCTATCTCTCTGTCATCCAGGTGCTTATTTACAAAGAGAGCATACATATACATTAAATGGATCAGTTCACTTCACCCAGACACAATACTCACTTCTTTGCCTGTGATCACCATGGCCAAACAGCCCAGCAAGGTTAGTGCGATCATGATGTAGCAAACCTTTATCCTGACACTGTTCCTTGCTGCATCGAGGACCTCAGACCTGCAGAAAACAGAGCAGAGTTTCCATGCTGCAGTGGCATGTGTGAAATGAGATCATGGGGAACCGAGAAATGAATCCTCAAGTCTTCCAGCATCTGCCTGTTAATCTACAATGTGCTTCAGCCTTCTCTTTCTGACGTGCTTTGAGGAGGACTCAAAAAGTTAGCATATGAGGGGGAAAGATTTAGCCACCCACCCACACAGGTAGGGAATTGCTACTCCCAACAGCCATCCGTAACAACAGGAATAACAAATCATGGTCTCCTGCCTTCTTTTATTGCATATGAGGGTGAACACATGAAAAGTGACAAGAGTGGGGAAAGTCTTTTCATCATGATAATGGAATTACAAGGGGCACAGCTTTGGGTGCTGCAGAGCAGGGCATGGGGTGTTGCACAGCACCAGGAGACACCGGGGCCATGCCACCAGGGCCAGGCAATGCCACTCTCAGCAGAATAAAAGCACGTGCATGACATTTTGCCAAAGAGGAACAAACAGGTTTCACACAGCGGAGAGGCACAGCAAGTGGCAACTGGGTCTGTGGCCACATCTCCACCCCAGCTGCATGTGCTGCTTTGCAGCCTGGTCCCACTGCAGCATAGCCCTCTGCCAGGCAGCGGGCACCAGCCCCACAAGCATCTGCTTGCGCTGGGAGCCTGAGCCTGAGCTGGAGTGGACAACCATGCCATCTGCCCGGGGTTGCTTCCCAAGCAACTGAACAGCCACAGCCGTCACTGGGAAATCCGTACCACCTTCCATGAGTGACTCACGGCATTTATCCAACAATTCCTGCTTGCAGGAGACTGCAGTGTGGCAGCATCGTTCATGAAGTTGTATCCAGCTGTGGATTTACTTACACCTGCAAGGGGAAGGCCAGCTAGAGAGCCTCCAGGATATCACAAGTCAGGAAGCATTAGGTCAAAAAAACTGAGTGGCAATCCTTTAACAAAATACCTTGACAAGGAGGTTAAGCCGTAGCCCAGACATGAGGAACTCGTTGCAGATGTCTGTCACCAATACCGAGTATAGCCTCAACTTACTTTAAAAATTTATGCAGCGTTATTAATTGCTCATCAATAAAAACTAGCAAAACATACAAAAATCCGAAGTGGATGATATTTTACAATGTTGACTTCTGAGTTACAAAGCCACTTGCCTTGCAAAAGAAACTTCAGCTTAGTCTGAAACAAGTGAATCCAGTTTACTTCGCAGGGCATGACAAAAAGTTCACGTTCCCAAAAATTCAGCTTATTTTTGGACACCAGTAGCAGCAGGCTCCATCAGCACAGAGGAGCACTAACCCTCACCATGTGAGCACAGTTCTGGGTAATGCAGACTGGGGTCTCGATCCGTACATGCGCATCCAAAAGCGCCATTCAGGCCTACTTACGATACGTGCTTGGGAATTTCCTCCTTTTTAAAGCGTCCTGCCCATACTAACACCTTTTTATCAAAATCTGTAGGCCTTCTGTCATTTTTGAAAGGTCTGTGACCTGTAAGAGATTTTATAAAAGAAAACAATGAGCTAAGCTTAAAGAAGGGAAGAGGAAAAAAGCTGTGGGAAAAGGATAGAAAGTTCAGAATGGAACTTTTCTATTCTGTGAGAGCCAAATGTGCTTTCTGATGTCAGAAGGACACAGCAGCTGGTGTGAGATGCTTTGTTACATTTGCAGCTTATTTCGTTTTGCCTTTTTTTTTTCCCTTTAGTTTGTGTAGGTTTTGAACTACCCATCTCTTCTAACTTTCCTGATGAAGAAGGAAGGGGAAGGATGCAGGGCTGAAGTCACCCCAGCCCTCAGCATGCTCTCGCCCTGCTAACATCTTGCTTTTGAATGGCCCAGCTAGTGAGTTAAACAAACTGCCAGCAGCACTAATAACTCCCCGACAGCATCCCCTTCCAAAAGCGATGATGGAGAGACGAGGTCTGTTAAAATACAGCCTGGTGGGAGGCTGGCGGTTGTTCTCATGCAAGCTGGTACCACATTACTGTACTCTAATGATGATGCATTACACCCCACCAGACTACCACGGTGATGCCATTAGCATGCTGTCACCATGAGCACAATGGGAAAGAGACTCCTGCTCCTCTTGATGGAAACAAGCCCGCTGACAGGCCATGGAAAGAGCAGTGTCAGGGAGACCCTGCAAAAATAGGGTTCTGCATTGCACACCTTATAGGTAGCTGGGACTGCTCATACACCCAGGTAGGTGCATCCCAGAAGCTAGGTTACAGTGCCCTGTGCTTGCAAACGTGGGACTGGTGTTCAGAAATGCCCTGTGGGTGACCAGGGCATGCAGGACAAGGCCCCCAGTCTCAGTGACCCACACTCCCTGGCTGTTGCTGGATTGCTGGTGCATGGCTGAAGAAATCACTGCCACCACAGAACAGAGCACAGGGAGCATCTCTTCCTGCCTGTGTCGGGATGCTGAAGTTACATGAAGTGCCTTGGCCCCAGGCCTGCTCATGCAGGCCAGGACTTGTGAATGGCTAAGAAATCCCAGGCGTAAATCTTGGCACCCAGACCCTCAGGTAAATTTAATCTCCTGTTTCTCCTATTTCTCTTACAGAGTGCCAGTGAGACCAGGTGAGCTACATTTGAAATATCAGCAAGTGCCTGAAGCAGATCTGCAGCAAGCAGTAGGATGCATCACTAAGAGGATAGACTCATCGGGGGGAGTAGAGGGGTGCCAGTCTGCCACCTGTGCCAGCCCTGCACATGTGGGGACACGCACCAATCCTCTGGAAACCTGGCAGCTGAATACAAGGAGCAGCATTTATTTATTAATTTTGAATTAACAGGTGCCCTGACATGCAGCATCAGTTTGCATTTGTTACTGCAGGAGGAGGACTATTTAAAACAGAAAGAAAAACTCTTTACCCCTGCGCACTGTGCTAGCCAGAGCTCTCAATTTGCTCCGTGTCTCGGGAGCACGTGCAACCCCAGGAGATGCAGCACTGCAGTAACCAGAACCAGGGTATTTTCTTGCCCTTTCCCAAGTACACTCTCCCTCCGTGCTGTGGCACAAAACAGCAACCAAAGCCTTTCTACTCACCTGGATTAGCCGTCTGCAAAGACACGTCCTGAGCGCCCTTCGCGTTGTCACCGATGGCTCTGGCAGGGTGCAGGACCGGCCAAGCCACCTGCCGCCACAGCAGTCTCCCCAGCATCCCGCCCCGGCCAGCAACGGGCCACCGGCCTGGGAGCATGCTGCAGCAGGAGCCCAGAAGGCTGCTTCTAGCAGTTATTAACACAAAACTATGCATTCCTGGAAGGAGGAAGTAGTGTGCATGTCCACCCCAGCTGCCAAGGGTTTTTGCTTGCGTCACGATGACTAGGTAAATTCACCACCTGTGTTTACTGAAATGATGCACCTCCTGAGCTATGCGAGCAGAGCTCACGCCCAGCCGGGCTCTGCCCAGGCTCTCTGGCCCAAGGAGCTGCTCAAGAGCATCATTTTCTCAGTCCTTCCTGTGTTAGGACTAAAATAGGACACCATGCTGTATTTCCCCAAAGATAGGCTTAGCGACTGCTAATTATAACAGCCAGCTAAAGAGCTCTTGGCTGTTTTCAGCTAAAAAATAATCTTGCAAATCAGTTGTGATAAACAGACTTTTTGAAGAGGACCAGCTTTCCCCTGTCTCAGAATAAATGTGTTTGGGTCAAAGGAAACTAAAGGTGATGTTTGTGGCTATAAATACAGATGGGGAGTCTGTCTCACATCCAGACTGCAAACTTCCCTGGCAAAGAAATATATTTTCAGAAATAAATTATGTCAAAATCCTCAGGTGATGTGTTTGTCAGACAGTAAAATCGTCACAGAGATGTAGCAGTACCTATAAAGTATTGGCCCTCTTTGAATTCAATCTCCACAAAGTCTGCACAGTGCTGGATGTTTTCCATAACATCAGCTGTTCTAACCAGAGAATGGACCAAACCCAATGCTATTTATCACTTTGACATTTCTCCTCTGTCTTGCACAAAACTCTCCCTGATGGGTCAGGAAATGTAAATGCAAAATATCTGTCCCATTTGGAGCAGTGGGGTATTTGCTCTCCTCAGACATACAAGGCCTTAAGCATATTTACAGCTAGGGGGGAAAAAAAAATAATCCATTTGAAAGGGAAGAAGGAGTTGCCCACAGGAAAATTTTCAGAACTATTTAATAATACTATCAAATGCAGTATTACAGATAATCAAGGTGTGTCTAAAAGTAAGGGGAGGAACTGCAAGGGAATAGAGCTCAGGATGTTGGCAAGGATATCCTTTAAGAGCTGAGAGGATGGAAGATGTGAGAGAGATGTAGCTCCAGCTACCCGACTCCTGGCCCCAAGGAAGAACTTTACCATTGATAGAGATGGTTTGTATTTTTTTGAGAACACAAAGTTATTGATACTGAGGGAAGAAGAAACTCGCAGCAATGAAAGAAGTTTTCCCTCATTCCTGAAAGCTCCACAATGCATCCAGTCAGAACACAATATGTTTAGCTTAATTTGCCTGTAATTTGCTTTAGCAAATTAGATCCATTTCCAGATTAGGAACCCATACAGAAAATAAATGGTGGTTTGAGCTTCCAGCTGTAAACAAGCAGAAATCAGTGGATGTGATTATGCTGGAAGAAGCAGAAGGGAAACCTGGTAAAGTCACTGAGGACATACGTGTCCTGCTCAGGATTTGCCTGGGGGAAGATGGGTATGAGGAGGAGGAAAGGGGCGTTTGTATCATGAAGCTTACAAGACTCAGCACCCCTGAGGATCCCCACAGCCCCCCTTCTCACCTTGCAGAGGAGCTGCTGAGTGGAAAAGAGTCATCATATCCCTGGGCATCCCTTGCTCCCCAAGCTGTGTGGGCAGGAGGGCTGGGGGCAGCAAAGGGGATGTGCTGTCATGATGCTCACATCACACTTGGAGCCACCTGACCCCACAGGCTTGTGCATAGAGCACCTTCTCTTTAACAGGCACTCTCCAAAATGCTCATTGCAGAAGTGTCTTTACCTTGTGTCTGATTATGGACTTGAAGAAAAAAAAAAAAAAATTTATCTCTTAGTTTCTGAAATGCAGAGAAAATTGTGGGGTTTTCAGGCCTCTGCTGCTTACCCACCTAGGAGCTGTCAATTGTTTCCTCCAGAAGACACACTGACTAACAGCTGTATTAATCACTTCTGCTGCGAGCAAAAAAGCACTTCAGGATTTATTATGCTAGCATTTAGAAGTGCAAAGACACAGAGGTCCTCACAAAACCACAAAGGCAGTTACTTGCTCCTGAATTTCACTTGTTTCTCTGGCACGGTGAATGCTTAATGCCGGGCGAGTTTTACTGCAGTGCATGAAAGCTAATAAAAAGCTATATACACCACTGCATTAGGAAATCAAGCTTTCCCTTGTGCTCTGTTGATCTCTCTCTGGCCCAGAGCATCTTGAATCTCTTCTTGAACAGCAGAGAGTTGCAGAAAGCTCTGGGACCAAGGTATCCTTGTGTGCAGCCTGATGGCCTTAGTCCTCATTAGAGATGTTTTTGTGCCCAGCCCAGTAATGTACATCCCCCCTGCCCAGGTTACTAAACATCCCTGTGAGGCTCATCCCTTCACTCCCCTCACCAAGCCATCGCTTGATACCCATCAGTGGCTCATTAGCAGAGTGCAACCATTATTTCATGACCATTAAGTTCACAGACAGGGAGTTTGTTGTGTACCAATACCAATTTGTTCAGAGATGCAGAATTAGCAAAACTAGGCTTAAAGCACCATCTTACCCTCCTCCCACATCCTTCTGCCGGGAGGAGAGCAGGACCCCAGCTCCTCAGCAAGCCGTGGACAGTACAGATAACAGCTCACACGCTGACTAGATGTGCAGATGTCCCCCAGGCTTCCTCTGACCCTCGCTGCAAGGGGAGAGCACAGATCTGAAGGTTTCCGAGTTACAAAGGAGCAGGCTAGCTCAGAGAGAGGAGAGGATGGTTCGCAGCTGTGGTGGTGGTGCAGACTCTTGACATTTCTGTTTGCTGTGTGAGAGTGATATGTAGTTGTAACACTTGCTGCACACGGGTGCCAACACTGAAGAAGGAAAACTAAACACAAAGCCTCACAGGACTCTGTCCAGCTTCTGCATCATCTTCACACCCCTTCTGCCACCCTGGACTCTGCTCTCACAGCTGACTCTGCAGCCACCAGTCATCCTCCCCTCCCTAAACGTACACAAACACCTTTGCAGGACTGGAACTGAAAGGCCACAATATAAAATCCACTGCTCTTTGATTTCTGACTAACTTTATATTGTCATTCCCAGACCCTTAGTTCTGACTATTTTCAGCCTATTACAGCAATGAGAAACTTAGATTCTCTTCACCTGTTCTTCTGTTTCTGCTTTCAGAAGCCACAGGAGAGAAAGAATTTATTCCTCCAGAAGCTCCAAGTTTCCACACATCTGTTTTCATCTCCTGGTTGATTTTCATAAGAATACACAACAAATTTTTTTAGTCATATATACAAAAGAATTCAAAGGAGTATTCAACCAAAAGAAGCATTATGTTGTAAAGCCATTTTCACTGGGGTGTCCTCAAACCCAAGTGGCTTACCATCAGGATCTGTTTTGCATGCCATGCAAACTTTTTACATGAGGGCTGTGATGAGGAGCAGAAGATAAGATTATCTAAAAATTCTTTGCCTTCCTTCCATCTAATTAAATATGCAGCAGAGCTCAGTTCTGGTTTCTAGGCAAGATAAACAAGTGATCCTGGATGGGCTCCTGGCTCATGAAATTCTAAGTGAGTCAGGAAATATTCCTCCACAAAGCTGCGCATTCCACAGCAACGCAATTTAACACAGCAAGAGCAATGAATTGCTTTGAAATGTCTCACTTACCTGCAGACTCCCAGCCCAAGAGCCCATCCCTTTTCTCCAGGGTCCCCAAGGAGCAGCACTCCCAGGGCTTTAGTTGTCTCCAGGAGGTGAGTCACATCCTCCCTGTATCAGGACATCATCTACCCTAAGGAAACTCAAATGCAAATCCCAAGAAACCAAAAGCTCCTTAACTATTTCTCACCAGGCCAAGTGAAATCACAGGAACAGTCACAGCATCTTACAGCAAAACCAGACTCAGAGGTTTTGTAAAGAGCTCTGAAAACAAACACCAGCATGAGACTTAATCACATCAGGACACTCAGATTCATTTTTTATATAATCTTGTGTTATCAATACAACAAGACATCTGCTAAAAGAGAGCTGTGACAATGAAGGAGCTCTTCCCTTCTTTCTGTGTTAAAGGTCAGCTTTGCTTTAAAAAGAAAAAAAAAAAAAGAAATCAGGATTCCTCTATGCAGTTACTGAAAGAGTCTGCATTTTCTACCGGTATTGTCCCTATTACTCCAAACTTGATAGTGTCACTGCCATTTGAAAACTCTTGCCTAGCAACTATAAATAAGACACTGAGCCACACTACTGAAAATAAAATAAAATTTAAAAAAAACCCCAAAACAATCCAGACCCACAAACTCCACTGACTGGTCATATGGCCTAATTTAGACCATATGAGCCCTTTGGCATCAATCTCTTAACAGGGAAAGGTAATTGATGTAACACACTTGGTATTTTCTACAGCAGGAGCGGTCATTTCCCCAGGTGGAACAGATCCGAGCTGTTCTCTGTGCCTGCTGCTAACTCAAGAATGATCAGGATGTGGTCCTGAGTGTGTTGGGTCTGAGCAGAAGTGCCCCATATTGCAAGGGTAAGGACCTCCAAATGATCCTTATCTAGGAACATTCATCTTCTCTGCCATGAAGCACATTTTTTCTTAAGGAAGTTAAACACCCATTAACAGCCTGGATGTTTTGCTGCTTAAGGTGTTTTCACCTCTGGAACAGCAGAGAGAACCCACTCCTACGTCTCCTGATGGCAGTGGAAATGCTTACAAACAGGGACACTGCTGTAGTCAAGAGGACCCATAAGCCACCCTTGCTTTGTTCCTTTCCATTGGTTCTAGTTTTTTAGCTAAGATGCAATGAAACACTTTTTTTGGTCACAGTTGTGGATTGTCTTAATAGGAGCCAAACTCAGTGCAGCTTGTGAGCTGGACCTAGAGTCACTAACTGCTACAAAAAGGGATTTGGGATGTGTCTGACGTGCCCTTGGTATAAAGTGCAGGGTTTATAACAGCTGGCGTCAGAAGGACAAAGCCCACAGCAGCAAACCCAAAGTTAGTCGTTGCTCTGGCAAAGCCTGGTATGGCCTTTCCCAGAGTTTGGGATGATCACACAGAGGCAATGAAATAGCTTGTCACCTCAACCCTGTGTGACTGGGCACATGGAGAAGCTGGCTACTGATGGGCTGAAATGTGAGGGGGCTGCCCAAGTCCAGCTTCATCCTGGAGGAGCAGCCAGATGCGAGCAGCAAAGATCTCAGGGCCCACGGGAGATCCTCTGAGGTGTTCAGGATGTTGTGATGAAATCACAGCTTTTACAACCACGGTAATTAAGGCATCAATGAGCTTTGCACCAGGCCTCTGATTTCTGGGATAATGCACAATTGGACCATCGGGCAAAAATGTGCAAAGTCCTGAAAGGAAAACAAAACCACCAGAATCGTAAAAATTTACATTTTGACTCAGAATTTGGAGAACCATTTAATTTAAACCTTTTCCACACCAGTTTCCCCAGCTGAGCTTGAGAAACAGACTGACAAGGACAAACTCGTTGTTCACTTGTCGCTTAATGATTTTCTTTCCTGAGAAAAATGGCATTGTCTTCAAAAACAGACACATTTAGAAATTTTTCAGTCCATTAGTCAATAGTTTAGGGAAAAAAAGAAACCTAATTTTAAAAGATTGAGCAATTCTTTGTGGAAATGTCTTTTCCCCACACTTGTTTTAATATAAGGATGACTTACATTTTTTTCAGCTCCTGCGGAGAAGTCATGTACTATCGATCAGGCCAATAAACCTGCTGAGATCATTACAAGTCCCTGCATTGTGGGGTCAGATTTCCCCTTTTAGTGTCTGGCTGAATACGTATGCAATCAATACAGGAGCAAATGTATCCCGGGTAGCACAGGGGAGGCACTACCCTGGGGACGGTTTTCCCAGCAATGCACACCACAGAAGTCCACCACAGGGCCAAGTGCCTCCTCAAATTTATGAACTGTGTCTTGACAATCCCTCTAACGAGACAACAAAACTCTTCCAATCACTTCTGGGTGAGACACAGCCTACCTGTAGGATGAGATTTACTTCCAGCAGCTTTTACGTGACCAAAGGAAAATTCACCTCCTAGAAGATGCATGGTCCCTCAAGTGCAGCATGGAGAGGGCAGGAGGGTGAAAATCTCCTGTCACACAGGTCTTTGCATAGTGAAATAGCATTGTCTTGGTGCCTTGTTCAAACCACTGGCTTCATCTGCCTGTTGTCTTCGGGACTGGCTCATGCATGCTGGTCTAGGGCTAAGATTTGGGCTGGTCCCTCCTCTGCTCCTTGTTTGTACAGTGCCTTGCACAAGGGGGTCCTGCGCACTTCCTGGTGCTCCCATGTAGTATGGTGAAGAAACAACAAGGAGGAGGGAATGGGGCTCATGTTGAGAAGATTACAGGGGGTCAGGAGCTGCAGAAAAAGAAATCACATCCTACATAAACAGGACTTTATTTCTTCAACAATGACACAAAGCTGTCCTGCATTTTCTGGACTGTGTATGGCATGGAAACACATACACAAAGCCATTGCAATGAGCTGTCTTACTGAAAGAGGAATTTGTTGAAGAATAGAGCTTGTCACAGATATATGACATGTTTCCAGTGTGATAGCCTCATGAAGTGGGCAGCTCTCATTTGCTTAGACCTCAGTAAAACATCTCTCACAGGTATGAATACTATTCTTGGAAAGCTGGAGATTCTTTAATGAGATAGGAGTTGGAAAAAGAAGAGGCTAAAGTGAGGATGGTGTCACCAAGTTCACACAGAAGTTGGTGAGAAGATCATGTATGAAAACTGGATGACCTCAGGGGCTTGTGTTGTAGACACAAAAGACAAAGAGTGCACAGTGCAAGTTCATCTCTTTGGGGATAAAGATGAGGATTTCTGGCTGCATTTGTTTAACTTAGGGTTACAGGATGTCAAGAGGATGATGCCATGAAAAAAGCAGACGAAATTCTAAGATGTACAAGCAAAGTCATTCCAGTAGACAGAAAACAGTTTTAGTATCCTCTTGTGAGATGTCTGGAATAGCCTGCACCTCTTCGGCTATTCAAGAAAGTTACTCAAGAAGAAAAGGAATAAAGGAAGAAATGAGAGGAATGGGTCTTTTTCTTGGCTAACAAACTACAAATGGAAAGGAATCATGGCAGATATCTCTCTGAGAAACTCAATGCCAGGGAAGGACAGTTAGGTAGGGTAAATCACACCACTGATACCTGAACAAAGGGTATAAGCTACTCTTGAGGGATGCCAAGGGCTACACCTTTCCTGGTGCTGTTCCTTGTAGCTTCCAGCAAAGGGGCAGGGGCTGTGTCCATCCTCGCATTAGCTAATGAAGCACATGTGGTATCACAAACAGCCAGGCCACAGGGCTCACCAGGCTCCTGCAGTGCTGCTGGGCAGGTTTAACTTCGGGCCATAACTGCACAGTCATTACTGTTTACAAAACAAGTTTCCAGGGAAGCAAAATTACACACTGAGGAAATAATAAGCAGCAATGTAATCAGATGTGAGAGGGAGATCATTTCATTACCTGAACCAGGCCTCATTATTCACCATTTCCCTGGCAAGAGCTGATAAATGCAGGCTAATGAATCTTAGCACTCCGGACGAGTGGGAGGAGAACCTGCTCGGTGCAGCCGCATGCTAAGTGGGACCAGAAGAGCCAACTTTCAGCTAAAAGCCCGAAAGGTAAAATACCAACTCACCCATGACAGCACTGCTGTGATAGGAGGGAGGGGTTTTACCTACTGCTGGCTTGCTCTTACAGAGTAACCCTGGCTCCGGGAACACCCTGGCTCCTCTCTGGCCCAGGGGAGTGAACTTTGTAACACCCCAAGAATAATCAGGGACCTGCCACGTGGTCTGTGTACATTGGTGATGGGTGCAAGGGCTATGATTGGCTGTTCAGGGAAAGCGTTTCAGGGCCAACAGGATCAGTTGGAGACTTCGTAGACTGTACTGACAGTTAAATATCCTCCTGGGCCTGGTCATGGCAGGAGGAAGACGTGAACAGAGAAATAGGCAACAGCATCAGCATGGAAAAACACAGTTGCAAACCTCTGCACACTTCTGTGGCACTTTTGTTTCATCAACACAGTTGCCCATTGGCTACTGTGGCCATTCTTCCCTTTAAAAACTACATGGAAACAGCAAATACACCATTCACTGTACCCAATCATTAAAAAAAAAAACAAACACCCAAAAACCACAAACACCAAAAAACCCACCAAAACAAGCAATGCTAAAGAAACCATTAGAAAAGGGGAGAAAGCCTTTAACACAGAATCACAGGTTGGTTTGGGTTGGAAGGGCCCTTAAAGATCACCCAGTTCCAACTCCCCTGCCATGGGCAGGGACACCTTCCACTAGACCAGGCTGCTCAAAGCCTCGTCCAGCCTGGCCTTGGACACTTCCAGGGATGGGGCACCCACAGCTTCTCTGGGCAACCTGTTCCAGTGCTTCACCACCCTCTCCGTGAAGAATTTCTTCCTGATAACATAAATGAGTTCTCAGAGTTGCAAAGACAACCTCTGCTCTTTCTATACTTTCTACATACCTCAGAAGCAACGTGGCTCCCATATTTCGTACGAAGAACCAGAACATTTGGTGAGGCTCCCCTGGAAGGAGCTTAGACACTAAGAGCCCACATAAGATGGAAACCTATTCAGAGAGGAGCATGCATGTCCTGACATTACAAGGAAATGCTGCCCTCCTCTGTCTTCCTATGGCAGGTTTTATTTTCCTGCCTACCATGCCTAAACCATTCATCGCTTCCAAAACAAAAAGGTGACTCTATTGTGGCAACCAACTCAGTGGGCTGTGCCAGGATCTCTATTTGCACTGGAGTCATTAAGCAATGCTGTCGTTGGTACCTGGACTCAATATGACCATGTTGCTGCAAAAGATAAAAAACGATCTTGATTATCTGTACTGAAGATAGTGGCTTGGCCCGAAAGAAGACAATAGCTTATTCATTCTTTATAAAACTTAAAATGACCAAAGAAAAAAATTATCCAAAATGCTAGGAGAGTGGGAGTACTGAAAGGCAGCACTGGGGCGCAGCAAGTGCAGAGCAACCCCTGCTCCTGCAGCAATTTGCACGCTGGTGCACAGGGCAATGATCTGGGGATCTGGATGCCTGCAACCCAGCCTGTTGCAGAAAGCCACAGAGAACAAGGCTGCTTTGCTTCTTTCATCCACATTGTAAAAATCCAGCGCATGCACACATACACAGAGAGCGGAGCACATTTCTGGCACCACCAGTGGCCTTCAGGAAGGTGAAATGAAGGACAAATTGGGCATGCATTCATATTTCATAAAAGTATAAGCTTTGAAGTTGGAAAATTACATCTAGTAGATGAAGTATAGCACTAGCCAATTCTGCATGGGTTTGGAGTGCAGAAGGAGCATCTATTGAGCGTCTGTGAGACAATGCCGCTGGACAGCCAAGGTCCTCAGAAAGTACTCCGGCTGATAAAGTGCAGATCGCAGTACATATCCGTTAGCATTTGCAGAGCCCCAGAGGAGCATGACGCTCAGAGTAGATGGAGATGCTTCTCTATCAAGGCCTGTGTCTTAGTTCCTTTAATGAAGTCAGTCCCGCTGAAATTCCAAGAGTGGAGCTGGAAAGTCCGATTCTGCTGATTCACAGTTTACTAACATTTCTCTTTGCTTGTGCCTTTTGCCCTAGACTGCCATTACTTTTGATTTTGTTTTGTAAATCCTGGATTTAATCGAAGTCCATGACTCCAAAATTGAATGTATAGTTTCCCAGAATCTTAATGCCTGGAGCATGGTCCCAGCACAGGCAAACAGGTCTTGTTTGATGGCACCAAACCAACTCTCTTGAGACTTGGGGCAGGGGTTTACCATCAGCCCCAGGATTTGCATTCTCGTTGCATGATTTCAGGTCTCCCACAGCGGGGTGGTCAGCTGTCACCTAACCAAAGCCTGGAGCCAGCCACATTCACTGTGCAGCCATGAGGCCAGGCTGGATGAGGCTTTGAGCAACCTGGTCTAGTGGAAGGTGTCCCTGCCCATGGCAGGGGGGTTGGAACTGGATGGTCTTTAAGGTCCCTTCCAACCCAAATGATTCTGATTCTATGAGCTTTGTCCAGCCTAGCAGCCAGGTGATGGGAACAAGGCTGGAGGTTGCCTGCCCCATGAGCTTCACACCGTAACATCCAGGCTCGTGTCCCTGAACAAGGGGAGCAGGCTAGCCAAAGACTGCCAAAAATGTTTTGACCTATGCTGAAATGCTATTTGAAATATTTTTAAAGGGTTTGTTGAAAAAAGCTCAAATTAATTCTATATCTAATTGCTGCCTAGTTTCCTAGAGGAAAAACTTCAAAACAGTCCTCCCAAACTGATTTTCATGGAAATATCAATCCCAAATGATCATTTCTGAGATCCCAGCAGAGCAGTGCACTCAGGACTGCCCAGCCTCAGACCCTCCAGCTGGGCCCAGGATCCCTCCAGCAATTGACCCTCCTGCTAGCTTCTCCTGGGTCACCGACTCCGGAGTCTGGCTGATGCCTCAGCAATCAAAGTCCCTCATTACAGCCTTTCTGTCTGGCACCTTAATTTGATCTGTCATTTCACAGCCCAGCAGCTCTATCTGGACAGGTGGAGTATGGCAGATTCCTCTCATTATTTTAGTCTTTGTCAAACAACCAATATTAATTCACAGTATTCTACGTATTTCTAGACTTTCCCCTAAGCATTCCCCTTTCTCTAATCAACAGCTGCATCAAGTACACCAGTATATTACTCCTTCCCACACTGCTGTCTGCCTTCCAATCTGTCCTGTACATATGACCAGCGTTTGGCTTCTTGAATTCCTATTTGGTGTTTGCTGATTTGTTTCTTCCTTTGCTTTCAAAGTATTTGAACAATATTCAGCAAATAACAAGTAAGGACTAAAATTGTCATTTGCTTGAGTTTAATCATTCTGGTCATGTCACACCTGGGGAAATTCTACCTGTCTTCATGCTATTTTATTAACATATATGTGTGGCTACAAGCTGCCTTGCAGGCTTTTTTTTTTTTTTAGAGGGGATCATCTGCTCTACCAGGCACCATCAGTGCCATTGCACCCAACTCCTGCCCTAACTCCTCCATGCTGGAGCAGGAGAACTCATCCCCTCCCCATGACCATGCCCATTAGCATGGATGCCCCTAGGAGGGTCAGAGCCTTCTCTGGGCTGAACTTTCATTTTCAAAGAGGATCACCGCATTTCTCATCGCCATGAAACGATGTTTGTCTCGCTGCAGTGGGAATTCTCAGGGGACTGAAGAACCGTGTGGGAGGTCACAGCCTATCAGTGAGTTACAAAATGATCCCCAGCGGTTGCATACATGTCCTGTCCCTAGCTGGGAAGCCTCTCATGCCTGATGGCCCTGGTGGCAGTGGCTCTTGGCCAAGGCTTGGCTCAGCAACATGCTACAAGGTCAAAGATGGGAAGGCTAGAGCCCTGCATGTCATTTTTTTCCCTTTTTTCTTTTCTTCTCTGCATACGCTTCAGATGGTGGTGGTGGTGAACATAGCTCTGTGCTTTTTTGCAAACCCCATGATTCATTCTGTAAATTATATTTCTTTACCTTATTTTTATTAACACTGGTGGAGAACAACTACCTTCCATGAGGGGGTAGGCAGGTGTCATTGGTGGTTGCTGCTTGTTTCACAACGTGGAGCTCATCACAAAGCTAGTCATACTTTCTCTGTTTTTAGTAAGAAAGTCTGCACCCAAAGAACTTCTGCTTTCATGATTTCTCGAAGCGAAGCAATGAAAGTCTGGAACTCAGGAGGCTGTGCACTACAGGGAGATGTCCAGATGAAACTGCGTTCATGCTCTGTTGAACATGAATCCGTTTGTGTCTGGCAGAGCACGCACAAGAGAGAAATTTCAATAGGTTTCTCTTGGTGACAATCTGCATTTTCTTGTAAATGAGTTAAAGTTTGCAAATATGAATCACATAGTTCAAGGTTTGCTCTCCAGGATAGCTGTATGGGATCAAAAATAAGGGCCAGGCCAGGCCAGCATCTTGCCTCTGACACCAGCCTGGCACAGACACCCAGGGAAGAGCAAAAAAAAGGCATTAGAGACTTGCTTTCTTAGTATTCTTAAAGTTTCCTGAAGCAGCAGTAGTGTCTGGTTGAAGGTTTGTTAAGTTTTTCTTTATTTTTCTGAATGACTTGGAAAGCATGCAACCATTTAGTACCAACACCTTCTGGCAAGAAGCTCCACAGCCAGACCGAGCATTGGACAAAACATTTCTCCTTTCGCTTTAAAGCTGCCACCTGGTAAGTTCTGACTTTTCTCTGGTTCTAAAACTATTAGAAATAGTGAACAGCCACCCCTTAGTCCCCTTCGCCACTCCTCTCATATCTCCATAGATGGCTATTAGCTCTGCTTTCCAGCCCTGACTTTTGCAAAGCAAAATCCTTGTACCTTTTACTTGCCTGTGGAGCAGAGCCTCTTACAAACACTCAGGGTCTCTTTTGCCCTTTCTCCGTCCCCCTTAAGTTCTGCTCTGCCTTTTGGCCTGGGGGAGCTGCACATCACATGCAGGGTACACACACACATTTCACCTCCATGCTGACTCGATGCTTCAGTGAGGTGCAGTTTTACACCTACATAATGGACAGAGAAATCAAAGCCTCCTTGAGATTGTTTTATCGAGGAAGAAAGACTTCTTTTAATAGCTCCGACTACGCTATCTGTCAGCCAGACTTTAGTTGAGCAGACAGCCCAGGTATGGCTGCCATTTCCCACTGCATTTCCTTCAGTGGAAGATCCAGTTTAACCTGCTGCTCCATCATCCCTCTCGCCATAGCTTCCCAGTCCCACATCACCTCCTCCTCTGCCTGGTCAGAGGCTGCTGTCTCCAAGTCATCTGGTTTCTGTGGCTCTAAATTTTAGGGGATCTACTAAATCCTGTGCCAAAAACTACCAGCACTGTTTGAGGGAGGGAGGTGGGGGTTTGGGTTGGGTTTTTTTGGTTTGGTTTTGGGTTTTTTTGTTTTGTTTTGTTTTTTTCTCTGCATTGAATATAGTGTCTTGACTCAAAAGAATAAAATAGCTTATACATTCTTTAAAAAAATAAAACTGACAAAAGAAAAAGAAAACATAATCCCCAATGCCAGAAGAGTGGGAGTATAGAGAGGCAGCACTGGGGTTCAGCAAGAACAGGGCTTGGGTGGTGAGAACAAGGACCTCTGAAACTGGATCTGTCCAGAAGATTCCACATGAAATTGCAGCTGTAATAATGTGGTTCCTCAACTCAAGTTGAAGGTAGCAGTGGAGGAAAACCTCCCCCCACATACAACTCAGATCACACAAATTTCATTTCCTCCTGCATCCCTGGTGGGACAGGAGAGAGGATGAGAAAAACCAGACACAGGAGCAGGTCATCTGCTCTCCACATGTTCTGGAGCAGACCAGAGGTTTGGTGGCAAAATTTCATTCACATACCCAGTAACCCCATGTTTCCACAGACAACCTATCTACAAAAAATTGATGAAAAATACTTACATGGGAGCAATCAGTTCTATTCATCATCTTCTTTCCTTATTTCCTTCATCAAGTGCCACTTAACTACAGCCAATAGATTTCAGCTCATTTTTTCCCCTCCCCTCTACAGTCTACCCAAAAGGCTAATCTACACAGAGGATCTGCAGCTTCCCCTGGGACTCACAGCAACCTGAAATTAGATATTGGCTCCCCAAATCCTGTTAATGGAGGACCATGCATTAACTTTTAAATATTAACTAGCCAGAATCATTAGGGTAATGTGTTTGTTGGTGTTTTTTAGTTTGGTTTTTTTTGGTTTTGTTTTGGGGTTTTTGTTTGTTTTTAAATTATTATTATTTAAAGGGTCCTGCCAGCGTTTTCCCTATTTGCATCACAAAGCTAATTTGGAAAAGATTCTTGTCATCCTTCAGTTAGTTGTTACAATTTCTTTTTTCCAAATCAGGAAGTCAAAACAACACCAGCTTCTCTTTGCCTCCCTTCCAAAGCAGGTCAGATTAAAAGAATAATTTTTTAAATTTCAAGAAGTATTTGATAAACTTCAGTATTTTTCTTCTTTGGTACTTTGTATTTACTAACCTCCAAAACAAAGACCATTTGGACTAAAAAGCAACCATTACCAAAAATCACTGAAACCAGGCTTTTCCACCAATGTAAAACCTTTTGCCCCAGTAATTTCCTTACGGCCAGCAGACATTTGTTTCCTTTTCATTTTTAACATTTTGGGATTTTTCTGCTGGATCAGACTTTATAGGACATTCCCAAACCGTTCAAAAGGTGACTCACAGGACATATGTGATTTTGTCCTCGACAGATGGGCTGTGCCATCAGCTTCTCGCTCCTGTGCGGCTCCCCAGCAAGTCAGCTCTGCTGATACTCTGGTACCTTGCTTCCCATTCATCCCTCATCCCTCAGAGCCTGGCTGCTACGATGCCCCCAAACACAGCCACGGCCATGGAACCAGAGCCAAATAGCAACACAAAGTGCTGCTATAGACCCACAAAGTGATGGAAAAATTAGATTTAAAGCC
>NW_010271316.1:0-13230 GCF_000690775.1 Eurypyga helias
ACTCCAGCTGGTCTCTGACATAGACCCCCCCTCCACATGTCCCGAGCCTGTACCCTTCCATTCTGACACTCCAGTCACAGGAGCCATCCCACATCTCCATGATGCCAATGAGGTCATAGCCCCTCATGCATGTGCACGCCTCAACCTCCTCTTGTTTATTTCCCTTGCGCTGTGCGTTCGCATAGGGGCATTTAAGGTGGGCCACTGATGAGTTTGTCTTGCAGACTGGAGTATCTAGAATTCCTGTTTTGCCTGCCAGCTGTTTCCTTGGTGTGCAGTGATTCTTCACCAGGCTCTGGGCACTTAGCATAGCATCCAAATCCAAGGCTGGGGTTGGATTTGGCCAAGATCTCTGAGCTGTTAGCTTTATAATGGGTAGGACAGGAGTCCAAAGCTCCTGGGAATCCCATCTCCCCACTAAGGACTGCTGGGTTAGCGTAATCCTTAAGGATTACTGGCTCCATTGATTCCAGTTGGACTTCATGATCTTAAAGGTCTTTTGCACACTAAAAGATTGTGTGATTCTTAATCTGGAATCTCAGGGCCTCTGTCTCAGGGAGCCTGGAAGACATCTTGTCTCACTACAGAAACATTTAGCCAAAAGGTCTGCAGGGGTCCTGCACTGCCAGATTCGGTGCCAAATTGCCAGTACTGGTAGGTGGCTGAAACTGCTGCATTCTTATGTATGTTTTGATTTACAGGGAATTATTGGTTTTCAGCAACAACAAAACATTTCATTGAAACATGTCTTCCATTCATAACTACAATGTCCTGAACCACGGAGATGGAAGCCAACGTGTCTGGGCTGCTGTTATATTTCAGGTAATGAAGAAAACTGCTAATTGCCTAATTGTTTTCTACTCTTTTTACCACTGTAATAAATACAGTCTAATCAAAGATGTCTTCTGCAGTATATCCTGAAAGGAGAGGTAATTATTTTAAGCTAGTTCTTTGCTATTTGCAAAACTTTAATGCCACACACATCTATAAAACCTCAACATTTCTGTCTCAGGTGAAAAATGAACCCTATTTGATGATTGACCTTCTTAGGAACAGAAGCTTGTCCAGATAGACATCAGATCTATTGGTTCCCATCTGCTGCCAGATAAAAATCATTATTGGAGCATACAAGGGAAAGCTAGTTGCACTAGTTGTTTAGCTCAATGACCATATTTCTTAGAAAAATGCCTAAAATCATGTGAACCAACCTGCACATAATATGTCATTGCATCTCTGGGCCTTTGAGGGGAGAGGTCTGTAGCTCAAAGGTTATAGGCCTTGTGGAATTGAGCAGTACAAGTCAAGTAGTTCTGTGGTTTTGGTGTTTTGTGTGTGGTTTTTTAAAAAAAAAAAAACAAACAAAAAAAAAAAAAACAAAAAAACCCACCAACAAATTTCAGAGTTCAGACTTAATTTGCTGTTTGCCTGTGCTAGGCAAGGGAGTAGATGGTGCAGAAAGTCTCTCCCTTGATAGACAAGTTGCTTGCTTTCTCACTTCATGTACAAATGGAGACAGCATATTCGCAGTGTTATGGATTATTTCCATTAATCATCTTAAATCCCCATTAAGAAAGTAGCTGATGAGGCCCTGCTAGCCAGTCATGTTGCAGTCAGATTTTTGGGGTTGAGGCAGAAGCAGTATGTGATGATGAGTATCTTCTTTGATATATCTGGCAAAATAATGGGACCTTAGTCTAGTCCTTTACATGACATGTATTGTTCGGCATCATTGAACTGGGCTGTGACTTTACAACTTCTCCCAGCAGTAGACTGAAGTGAGACTGAGCCTAGGCACAGTGTCCCTTGCTCTGATAGTACCATGCTGCAAAAGAGTGCAGTGAGAAGATCTTGGGTTACTATTCTGGCCCACTTGAGCTGGCTGCTGGTAAAGGGCAGAACTGACAGCAATGAGCTAAGGGTGTCTCTACCTGTAAAAGGAGAGAACAGTTTCTCCACTTAAAAATGCAAATTTCATGTGCAGGTAGCCTTTGGAATAAGGGGACTTCTTGTCCCACCTTTCTCACCAAAAGATATACTAAGATATACTAAGCCCAAGTCTGTCTCAGCAGCTTCAAAGCAATGTTGAAATCCTCTGAAGATAGAACATAATTATCTACTATTATCGTAGTCTATGCCTATTCCCTGTTGCCTGCAAAACAGCTGAAAGGAAAAGCATTTTTTTTACAGTTTTTAAAGAAAACTATGACAGTTAATGATATTTCTGAGACTAAAATAAGAATCAGTAATTTCATAAATGTTTGTGATTAACTCCTAATTGTTCTCTCTTCATTAACATCTCCCACCCCCAACACGCACCTACACATGTAGCTCTCCTACAGCCTCATACTAAATTCTATCTGCTGGTGAAATGCAATATAAAGTAGGATATAGAGCATGAATCTAGTAAGACTGTATGTGGTAATCCAATTCTGGGTTGTTTTGTTTCTTATCCTTTATTGCTCCATTTTGCTCTTATTGAGACTCCAATATGTTGCCTGTATTACTTTATACGCCCCAAGTTTGCTCTCTAATGGCTGGCTATGCCCAGCAGTTACTGCCTTGCACTCTGTTTGTTTCTTCCAGAACGGAAAGTTCACGTTTTTGGTAGGCTGTGGAACTTGCAGCATTTATAGTCTTCCAACTTCTTGATTGCTGTAATCACCTATTAGATGACTTTGCAATATCAGGACTTGCATGAAAGGATCCCATGAGGACTGGGCAGAGATGATTTCTCCAGATTCAAGTTAGATAAAATCCTCTGGCTATTGCCTCTTATAGGAGAGGGAATGCTGAGGGTTGTCTTCTATTGGATAGTAAGTCCTTAAAATGAATTCTCTGTCATTTTGAGTAATTTTACATTTTGTACTTTTTTTTTCTAAAAGACTGTTCAGGATGTGATCTAGGATACACAGTATTATTCAGCTTCAAAGGTGCAAAACATGATGTTGGGAATTCAGATATGAGACAGCTGACACACTGACAATAACCCTTTGTAGGTAAGTTTAGGGAGAAAACCTATTTTTAATTAAAATCAATTATCATGAAACTGAAGTTTGTGATCACTAATTGTCCACAAAGTGACTGGAAGTTCTGAAACTTTGAATTTTGAACAAAAGCTCTGTCCATTGTCATTCGGTAGACATGTCTCAATTACTTTAAGATTATGTCTAGTCTCTGAATTTACACTGTGTGAAATCAGTACCTGTTGCGGAAAAGAAGCAGAGGATAAATGCTGACGGTGTGCCATTATTGCAAAGTTGAGGTAATATTTCTTTACTAAGTCAATTCAGCTCAAGAGATTGAGGGTGCACTGAAATAGCATTCAGGGGGCTGCATCCATACCAGTGCTGTGCTTGCTCATGTATACATGAGACTGAGACTTCTGGGTTTCTTACTATTACCGTTGTTAATGAGCTGAGCTCTTCTGTGGTGGCTTCTTCCTCTGGTCCCCCTGCAGGGTTAGGGGGGGAATCGGAGATGATGTCTTTGCAGTGATGCTCATTTTCTTCCACTGTGAAGTGTGATTATGTAAATGGCTCATTTGTGCTGTTTAAGCTGGACTGCGTAAGTTAAAAGTGCTACAACACACAAACTGAGGGATTTCTTAATTTTTTTTAATAGCAGCCAAGTCCTCATTGGCAAGTTCCTCAGCAGAGGCTGCCTTCATGCTGAGCAGGAGCATTAGCAGTGACACCTGAAACTCATCTTCAAAAACAATGTTCAGCTTGACTCAGGCTTGTTTGGATGAGCAAGCACATTCTCTCTCATCATGGCTGCTGCTTTTTTTTATTTTAACTTTATTCAGACCTGTGATTTTTAATGTCGTGCTCGCAGGATAAATTTTGTTGCTATTGTCTGTGACTAATTACAGTTCTCCTGCAGTCTCTGGCACACACATATTTTTCTTAAACTTTGGGCATGTATCTCGCATCACAGCAACTAAGGCCTCTGGGGTTGCCAACCTCAGCTGTGCCTTCAGCATACATGCTGAGCTGAGAAGTCATGACTTTTTTTCAGGTTTTTTGTCTTCTGTGCCTCATAGTTTGATGTGTATTCATTTCATGTTTTCATCTCTACTCCCTGAGAGCTTAAAAACTTCCCAGAAAAGAAACAATCACATGAAAGATGCTTGTGTGAGTCCTCAGCTGCAGCTGTGATTAGAGCACTAGGTAGATGATATAACCCTAAGAGCTGGCAATGCCACAGAGGCATAGCCACATCCATTCAACAGGCCCAAGTGGGAGATTAGAAGAAAGTGTGGGAATGGTACCAGCAAGAATGTCACCTGTCACTACCTTAATAGAGAATGACTCTGAAGCTGTCTCTGTGGGTCAACAGCTCATGCTATGAAGAGAGAGTTCCAGACTCAGAGATGTCTGTCCAAGGATTTGAAGTCCACTAAGGGATCTCTGCACTCATCTCTTGCTTAATGAATCCCATGCTGGAAATAATTTCCATTTCACGTGATTCCTAGGGTGTGGAGAGGGATAATGGGACTTCTGGAGGGAGGGGACAGTGAAATATCATGGAGTACAAAGTTATCCAGAGCTTCCAGAGCTTTAGGAAGCCACAGTTACAGCTCTTCTCTCCACCTCTCCAAGGATTTCTGTGCTATTTCATTCCCCCTGAATGCAGTGGCTCTCACTGCTTCTCTTGCCTGGTGCAGTTTCCTATTGGAAATCAGTAGGAGACATGTCTTCCTCCATTCACTCAGCCCAACCCTGCTTGCTGTCAGTGCAGCTGTCAGGCTGGAGTGCAGGGCTGGTCCTGCTGCACTGAGGTGAGGAGGAGCAGAACTGGGATGTAGGCATTAAGCAGAGACCTCAGTTGTGCTGCTGCTGGCAGGGCTGCCCCCGTGCATGTGACAACCCTTCTTTTGGCAGTGGGGGCTCTGCAGATGTGTGGTAGCTATTCAGGCTGGGATGAGTGTTTATCTCCTCAGATACAAAATAGGCAGATTACTGTTCCCTACAGGGTGCTGATCTGTGCAGTTAACTGTTGTGCTGGTGGCTTTTTTTTTTTTGGCATTGTTTAATATTATGTTATTTATTAAGGAAAATAAAGCACCAAAAATCACCTGGGCCACCAAGTCTAGTCCCTCCTACCTGCAGGCAACCACAGAAGAGATTGGTCCAGAGAACATCTGCTTCTCTGGCTTCATAAGCAGGGTGGCTTTCAGTAATGAGGGTCAAGATTCATTTCTGTCCAGAGTACAAGGGTTCATGAGGATTTCACAATGCAGATAGTCTATTCATTTAAATGTTAATAAGATTTCTGTTTTGTTTTGAAGTATAGAGAGGATCTTGCTTCTTTACCCTTTATTTCCCTTTCTCTTCTTGCATACAATTTTGCTTTAGCAGTTCAATCCAGTTTTGCAGATAAACACTTTCACCCTGTCACAGAAAAGAGTCTTTTCTAGATGTACTTTTTCCGACGATCATGTGCTGGATGTGAATGGTTCAAGCAGTGGCAGCAGAGCTCTCTCCACCTCTTTGGACTTGCTCCATACAGGACACCAGCCACTGTTTTGCTTTCAGAGATCCAGTCCAGAGAACAACAGGCCTGTACTGAAGCAGGCTCTTACAATGACAGAAAATGCACCTTTAAGGCCACTGGGGACTCGCTGCTGGGAGAGGGTGAATCCAAGATGACACTGTAGTTTCTCTGGGAGCCTGATTGCTGAGGAAAGGACAGCACTTTACCCATGACGTCGAGCCGGTACCAGAAATAGAAACAGGCTGCCTCTGTGTACCACGTGGCTTTAATAACTTCATAACAATGACCTGAGTAACTCTGTGAGTATGCTATAATAGTGACAAGAAGCTGGAGGTAGCGGAGTACATGATTTTCTCATTATGTATTTTATATACAGAAGGTAATAGAACATGAGTCCAAAAGTATATGACTTAAATAAGACCCAAACTATTCTACATCACTCTGACATGTCTCTCTTGAAATATGCATTGAATTAATAGAGCAGAAATTGGAAAGGTCCTGCTAATATTATTAGTTATGGTTTTAGTCATTGCAGTGATCCAGAGGACCCAATTTATCTCTGCCCAATCTATAACCACACACATGGATGCACTAAAATAGCTCCTGTCACCACAGCCTCAGATTATAGCATGACCCAATGATAGCGCTGTTTTGAGTTTAGGGACAACTGTGGTCCTCCTCTTCAAACAGTAGAAGTTGTTAAACCCTTTGGGGTGGTGTGATGCTCTTCAGATGGTGGTCTATATGCATGTTAATGCTCAGGTCAGAGGAGCATCCTGAACACTTCAGGTATCTATGTCACAGGAGAATGACCGAGCCTTGGAAATGACAGGGGAGAAAGGCAGAGGAAAACTCTAAGAACAACTACCTTGTGTAACCCCAAGAAGGCCAGGAGAGAGAATGTTTTTAGGCTGTGTGCTGATAAGAAGATTCACACTAAGAAGTGTGTGTCTCCTGCCGTGTGACACCAAGCAAAGAGGACTTGATGTTCTTGTCAGAGAGCAGGGTTTCTATAACAGATACCAGGCTCCACTGCCAAATGCTTCCTCCTGATAGAACAATTTGCAAGATCCCAAATTTTTGGGAATTATTGAGTTCAGAGAGAGTAGCAACACAGCTGAAAGCGTTATGTAAACAACATATGTTAGACGTCTGATGTGCAGAGCTGGCTTGCTACACACAGAGCACTAAAAACTGTGTAGAACATAGGAGCCTGATCTCCCACTTTAACAGTGCAAAACAGCAGTAAAAAGCCGCAAGGTGAAACCCTATTTAATTTTGTAGTAAGTTTTTATGTGGTTTTTAATATTCTGTTGCATATTTGCATACGGGGAAACCAGTATCAAGTTGGATTTCAATGAAAAGGCCTAGTAAGAACATATGCTCAATAATTAGACTCGGATTCCTCTAAAATTACTTTTGCCATATAACATGTCATCAGGCTTAAGCCAGCTCTCTAGGTACCCTCCACAGCTAAAAAAGGAGTATCTACTGAGGGTAACTCAGCCTTTTTTAGGACTGAATGAAATAAGCAGAATGATTTGTCATCATAAAGTGGTTTTTCTTCATTATAGAGAAAGTTTTAGATTAATTGTTAATTCTTATGTGCTTACCCTTATAGCCAGTGTTATCTGAGAGGAATCTTGTCCTAAAGTGTCTAAAAAAAAAAAAGCCCCTTTGTATTTAGGTGGGTGTCTGGGCAGGACTGATCAGAGATCAGTGCTGGCCATGTTGCTGGTGGTTGAGCTGCTGTTTTGAAAGCTCATCCTTGCCAGGCCTGCTGCAGCCTGGGCAGAGTCCTCTATTTTCATGACATCCAACAACAAATTACGGCAAGAGCTCTAAAAAAGCCCTCTGAAAACCGTTATTTTTTTTCAGTGTTGACTTGCATGTTCTCAATCGATTGCAGTTTCTGCTTTGTCTCCAGATTCATACTCAAGTGCTGTCATATTTGCTGGTTTACTTACGGATTGTGCTGCTGGTGCTCTGACAACTGACTGCTGCCTTGGTGGTGGCATTACTGCAGGGCATTTATGCTATGCCTAAAATGACAGGGCCTGACATTCAAAGCTTGGCATCATCCAGTTGCTTGAGGGGGGTCAAGAGCGAATTCTTGCCTTTGTGCTGCAGCCTTGATGCCAAATCTTTTAAGGAAGCCTGTATCTTGGAGGTGAGAGCTCCCCTTCTTCCTGCTCATTAGGTGGTAGGATCTGCTACAGTGGTTTGACTTCTACAATGCCACAGGCAAGAGTTGCTGCTGCTTTTTGCATTTTTACCTGGATCATTGGCATTCTGCCTCTCTGCATTTGAGACTTGGATTAGGCATCAGAATCAAGGGGATGCTGTAAGACACAAAAGCATGCTGACTGCTTTCTAAATCAACCCTGATTAGAGATGACAAATTCATCTCTTTCTCTATATAATATATATTTATGAAAGCATTGTCTCTCTGAAAACATTTGCATTTTTTTCAACTTATTATAAGTCAGTCAAAATGGATCATTGTTTGTGTATGTATTGTTAAACCTGCCTGCATTTTTTGGATTTCTGAATGTTTATTTTCTGTGTGTGGTGTGGCTTTTTTTTTTTTTGTCTTGATACAATTGATCTTAGTGCCTGTTTCCAATACCTAGCACTTGTACTGCAGAGGAGAGAGACAGAAATAGAATGTTGGATCCCTGCTTGGCTGGGAAGGCATTTGTTCCCTTGCAGTGACAAAGAGGGTGACAGCTACTCAAATGGTGGTGAGGGAGCGAGCAGACATGTGAGGGGAAAACCCAAGCCGGCTGTCACTGCAAAGACATTGTGATGGTAGAAACCTTATGCACCAGAGAAGTATAAAGGTCAAAAACTCATGCATTCCCTCCACCCAAGTAAAAATCCTATATAAGCATGTGGATCTGAGTGAAAACGTAGTCTGATCTCAGGCTCCCTGTTACTCTGGGTCTCCTCAGTGAGCTAGCTTGCTGCCTTGCTTTCTCTCTTTGCTATTTCTTTCTCCTCCCTTGCCCTCCTAGGGGATTTGCTTCCTTCCAGGTTTCCCCCACTGTACTTCCACTGACCAGTTAAGTCTTCAATATTTCCTCATTTCTGCTTGCCTAACTGCCCTCTTTAATAACCTGTAGAGGTGTGGATTTCCTCTTTTTTTACTTCTGAGACCTAACGTAATTTTGCACCATAAATAATACTTTTATAAACTTTTCAGAACTGTAATCTAGATTGTTTCACTGCCTCCTTTCTCATGGTCATTCTCTGTAGTTCTGTGTGCTATGTGTTCAAAACCAAACAAGTATTTCTGGGTATCTCCCTGTCCTTTTGTATTAGCATTTTGAATGTGTTAATACAACTTGAGTCTGCAAATGGCCTCACAGCTTTCAAACCTCCACAAATAGAAGGAACGTCTGTAGCTGATATCTTTGAGGTGCAGATGTTGTGCCAGATGAGTTCAGGATTTGTTTTGTGTAAGGTGATCTGTGATGGGATCTGTCTTAAGATTGTTTTTTAGGGCTTAAACTAAACCATGCTCAGCTCCACTCACCACTGGGTCCCCCCTCTGCAACTCCTGCATAGCACAAAGCAAAAAAGTGAAATTCACCCCTGAGGGTAAGAAATGCCCAGAATGGTTTTACTGGAGCAAGAGCAATGGGAAGCAGAGGTGGTTGGGCACTTGCTTAGGTTGCAGGTCTTGGATGGGAGCACCCTAGAAGTGGGAACAAGTGGGAAATGGATTTGGGGAAAGTAACAGCACCACCCCTGGACCTCTATTGCTGGCACTGACTGGCAGTATTTCAGGGCTGTACCATCACTGTTGCTGGTCCTGTTTGGCAGGATTTGGTACTAGGACTCTGCAGGGAATCAAGAAAATGTTGTGAACTCCTCTAGCAGTTATTGTGTATTAATAATGGGAACTTTGGGGCTGGTGTCTTCCACAACTTCCCATCCTCCTGCCAGTAGTTCAGTAACCTACAGCCCTGTTTATACCACACTGTCAGGACCATGCTCTCCAGAAGGCCTTCCTCCATACTTGTGACAATGTTTGGAAACTGTTAAAAAGGGCACAGGTTAAAACGCAACTAACTAGTAAAGACAATGGGAATTTTGAGATATCTGCAAAAAGTAGGAGAGAGGAATGAGCCCAAGTTCTCAAATCATACCAGAACCTTTGAGTGCCCAACCATAGCCTGCTGAGGTCAGGTGAGAATTTACTGGTGTTACTTGTATTATAGTAATGCCCACATGTCCCAGTCAGGAACCAGTGTACCACCATGCAATCCAGCATCATTGTTCCCAGATCACTTCCACACACAAAGCTGTTGGTCACGCCTATCAAATGTCAGCAGACAGTTTTCCTGAAGGGACAAAACAACTGCTCTCAGAGAGTTGCCTTCCCTAAATTTGCTCAGGCTTGTATCATAAAAGAAACTTGGGCACAATGGTCTATGTCAGCCTTTGTCAGTGGGGAAGGCTGGAGCATGGGTGAAGCATGAGAATAAGGAGTCACACAAGATCAAGATAACTCAGTATTTGCTGAGTGGTGCTTGCTTGGCTCTGGGTGGTGGCATGTAAAAGGCTGGCAGCCCCAGCAAGGTTTCAGAGTAGTCCTGTGCTAGGGGGGAGGGCACCGATATCTTGCCTGAGAAGCAGAATTCCTGTGTTGTGTTTATCTTCTCTCTGTTTGATAAGCAAACATGGATATTTGAAACTGTGCTGTATCTGTGGTTTTCTCATGGCTGTAGTCTTGCATACAGAGCAAAAGGTCCAACAGACTATTTGTACCACTGTCAGATAAACAGTGAGGGCTGGGTGTACACAAGGAGATGGGGCTAGGGTCAGCTTGAACTGAAATTGGTACTTGTTAAAGTCCCTGAATTGGGAAAAGCCGAAAACTTTTCAAGTTTTCTTGGCTATAAAATGGGGAGAAGATGGATCTGTCTTTATAAAACTTGGTGTTAAGTACTGTTAGAAAGCATCTTGTCATGGCAGTATTTTTTCACTCTTGGCACTAAATAAATTTTTCTTATTTCTGTTTCTTAAAGCAATTTCATGCCTTGATTAAAATAGTAATTTTTTTTTAATGTTGTAGTAGTAGAGTAGCCACTCTTGAGCAGACCACACATATTTTGTTTGCTCCGTGTCCTCACTGCAATACAAAATAGCAGAAGTAATTAGCCCACAGTATGAATGAATTCATTACATTTTCAGAATGGGGAAGAGATACATTTTAAAGTATAAGAGCCTCTGTACTGATATCTCCCTTCCTAGTACAGAAGTTGAGTGGAACTCCTAACAGCACTATATTATTGGAGTGGTGGTGGGTTTGGTTTTGGTTTTTGTTTGTGGTAGTGGGTTTGGTTTTGGTTTTTGTTGGGGTTTGTTTGTTTTTCTTTTATTTAATTTACCTTGCTATTTAACTGAGGCATTTAAACTTCCTGACCTTTGTTTACTATACACTCTGTTCCACCTGGGCAAAATAGAGCTGTGCAGAGCATTGATTCAGCATACAGTGAATATGTAGCAACTCTTTTCGATGGAGGGGGAGCTCTGGGTTGGTCTGGGGTGGCAGGAATCATCTGGGACCTCCATGGTGCTGATTCTGCACTCCCTGCTGTCTGGCCACGGTGGCTGCTGAAACAGCTGGATATTACAGAGTAGTATGAAAAGCTGCAGGCAGCCTGTCTGGGGGAGACCCATGCCAGTTCCTCCCTGTTTGTGCTCTGGGGTGAGTAGAGGGGGGAATGAACCTCCCAACTGTGCTCTGCAGCTTATGCAATGTCTCAGTACTTAAAGATCTTTGGATAAAAGGTGCAGTTAAGTCTTGGCATTATTCTGTAACATAGAAATGGTTGGAACTGTGCTTAAACCCAAATTTAATTAACTTTGTTTTAAACAAAGATTATTATAAAACCTTTATCCGGATGAAGTTTTATCTGCCAAGTTTCACTGCAGGCTATGCATTTGCATGGCAGAGTTTTACACACTACTGAAATTTTTGGTTTGCAGTGGAGAAAATGGCAGACTTGGTTATATCAGCATTAACAGACTTTCAGGATAATTGAAAATGCCGTCCCTTGCCAAAAGTCAAATTTTAAAAATCTGGGTTTTTTTGCTTCAGGTCCTTTTACTTTAGCAACGGAGCTCACTGCTGAATTTACACCTGGGCCGTACATGGTTATGACTTCCCTTTCCTGCATCATCTACCCATGAGCTTGGGGTGAGAATGCAGCGCTCCAATTTCAGAATTGCAGTATTCCTGCCCAGTTTCTGGGCATGGCCATGTGCATGTGATCAATGGCTGAGGACATCTTAGAACATCCCCTTTCTCAGGTCAAGTAGTATGATGACCTTTGAAAATCCCTATGTCAGGAAAGAAAGGCAAAGAGGAGACGGGAGGGATACTCATGTTTCACAAAGTCCACAAACTGCAGCCAGACTCAAAAGTGCTTAAGCACAGCCTGACTGTGAAAGGAATTCAATATTCCATTCTCCAGAGTGAATGATGCTGATCAAAGAAGCTGGGTCTGAAAAGACAAACTCTGTCTCCTGTCCTCTTCACTTCCAGACTTGAGGGGGGGAAAAGTATGAAAGACCTTCTACCTGAATTGCTAACCCTCATCTCCATGGGGAAAACTTTTTTTCTTTTTCCTGCCAACCTTCCTTTCTTGTATCAAAATACCACTTTTATTGCAAAACTGGCTTCAAAAAGGGTAGGACAAATTCAGGATAGAAAAATCCATCAGGAACTGCGAAGTAGCTGTAAACAGAGCTGCAAGTGCAATCTTCAGATAAACTCCAGGAGGATATAGCACAGAAGAGCATCCCTGTACCTGCTCCAGTACTTCCAAACACGTGGTCATACCTGTGCTTTTCCCCAGGCAGCTGCTGCTGTCAGAGACTGGTGAGGCAGACCTTTGGTTGTCAGAGAACAGATGTTGTGTTTCACTACCCTGGTGATTAGGGAACAAGATGTTATTCCCGGCTGCAAGGAAGGGACAGGTCCACCATGTCACAGTCCTGCCTATGTCAACTATCCCCGCAAGGAGTCATCCTGCACACCTAGCTTTTGGGAGCTGATAAAGCTGTTATTGCTGAGCACCTTCCCTAGGAGCCTCCTGCTGTCCCTGCAGAGCCATTGCTGGCCAGGGCTGCTGTTCTTGGCCATGGCCACCTCTATGGATGCTCAAGGTGAATGTTTTCAAACTCCTTGCTGCTGTGCAAGAGTGCAGAGCATTGGAAATGCTTTTGTGAAGGGAGCCAGATATAATGCTCCAGGTCTCAGAAGGACCCTCAGAGGTTTACGTTCAAAACATCAATGCTGAACATACAAAAGCATAAAACTGCATCAGATCAAATAGTCGTAATTATAGCAAGCATATGAAACAAAACCCATTGTCATTTATCTCTCTGGGGACACCACACTTTTTGTTTGAGCCCTGTTATTGGTGAAGTATGAGTTCTAAAATTATAATAATTAAAATGATGATTATAAAGTGTCAGGGATTGTAATTTATTTTTTATAGCTGGGAACAGTCTGTTCATTATTGAAGCAAAGATTTGGCTTTAAATTCACATCATTTTAAAAGACAGTGAGGGGGGAGTGTGTTGATGTGATTGCAGTGAGCATGCCTGAGTGTTGAGGCCCCTTGTGCTGCAGACTGGATCCCCTTTCTTCTTTGTCAGGCATGGAGAAGGGAGCTGTGCTGAGGGATGGTACTGGACAATGGGCTGGAAATGTGT
>NW_010271316.1:13245-49075 GCF_000690775.1 Eurypyga helias
CATTCTGATGCTTTATAAACACCAACTGGATGGCTGCTGTAGCCCACTGCTGGGATGTGGGAGCAGGCAATATGTTATTCCCATTTTCTGGAAAGAGAAACTGAGGATGAAAAAGCAGAGGAAACCATGAGAGGCAGAAGCAATTGGAGCACAGGAGCCCCTTAATGTCAGATGCATGTTCAGTTCACCCCTTTATGCTGTGTGTCTTATGCTGGAGCTGCTTCTAGTGGCAAAGCCCCAGCTCTGTCTCAGGGCAGAAGTTGGGGTGCCCCTGGCCAGGGCAGAATGTGGTTGTGTATCTCAAGTAGTTGGCTTTGGGCTTTGCAGGTTGCTGGGGGCAGACTGGGTAGCTCAAACAAGAGAATGTCTTGAACACCTGAGATTCAAAATACTTTGCATCTTCAGATGGGCTCAACTTTTGGGATGAAATGGCCCCAAAATGTCAGCTATCTCTGTTCTGTGTCAGAAATAAATGAAAGCTGAGATGACTGTTAGCTTTGGGCACCCATCCAAAGCTGTGGGAGAGAGGAGGAAATCTATACCACAGATTTCAAAGAGACCATATGTCTGATCTAGGACTCACTGTCTGTCCTTTGCTGGATTGGACCCACCTCTGTGAAGAAGAGGCTGGGTAGCAGCTAGGGGATGGAGGAGAAAGGAAAAGGAATCAGAGAAACATTGATAAATTCTATTTAGTGAATAACACAATGCATGTAGCAGCACAATGGCCTTTTCTGCAAGCAGATTATCCCAGCCAGAGTCTTCGCTATATTAAAAAGAGGGGGGAAAATAGAGCACCAAAAAAAAAAAGAAAGGCGGGCTGTACAGCAGTAATTAATGCTGCCCTTTGTGCTGTCTGACATTTGAGGGACTTGTTATCAGCAATTGCTGGCTGCTTTATCTAAATGTATCTCCCCAGCTGCCAGGCACAGCGCTGATAGGCAGAGGGACATGCCGATGGCCCCAGCTGATACCGCGACCGCCCAATTCACCCGCACGCCTTGCTGTCAGGGGCCTGATGGCTCCTGTCACTCCACTGCCGGCATATCTCTACCTACCCCCTGAAGGGGACAGAGTGGACATTTGCTCCCTACCACTCTTCCCCTCTCCTATCAGCTGCTTCTTTGTCTGTTTACAGGAGAAGGAAGGAACTAAAGAACAAAAAAGGCTGAACTATAAAAAAACAAGGGTCAAGAAACTTGGGATGAGGGAGGGATATGTTGAAGAGAGGAAATTTTACTTTACTTTATGCTTGTCCTGCAACAGCTCTCATCTGTTGCTCTAGCAGAAATTACCCTATGTGCACTCACCTTCTCTCTACTGCAAAGAAGTGATAAGAACAATCTACTGCTTAGCTGCTAGGTTGTCTCTTAGTGTGGAAAATGCCTCACGTTCTCTGTTTATACAACATATATACTTGTGTCTATGTAATGCAGGGAGCTGTACCCACAAGTTTGCATGCAATTACTATTAATTTTTATGACTAGGAGATGATGAATGGGTGTAAAATAAAGGTTAGCTTGTAGCATTGCCTAAATCCCAGAGGGGATGTGTGTGTGTGTTTAAAAAGATTGTGTTGCAGTCTAGTTCCAATCAGAAAGTTGCTGCTTTTAGGTGTGCAAGCTGGCTAAATGCAGTCTCATTCTTGCTAAAAAGTAGCCAGTTATTGACAGATTTTAAAGTACAAAAGCTTTGGATTGGTGCGGCCTCTTTATTTCAAGAGACAGCTTAAATTATTACTCTTGCTGCTAGAAAGGTTTTAAGGTCTGCATGGAAATGTCAGCTCATAGACTTGCATGTATATTTACTCTTGCTTGGTGCTAATGAAGCCATTAAAAATGCAATATGGCACAGCTGAAAGATTTCCCTAAAAATGAGCATTTTCTGCTGTCTGTGGCTTTTTCTGAGGAAGCATTTGGGGGTAAAAGTAATAAGTATAATAATACAGAGGCTACTGATCTGTTTTTAATGATCCTTCACCAAAACCTGAAGGTAATTAAAGCTCTCTCAAAAAAAAAGATGATTTCAGGAGAATAGAATGAATTTTTATCTGTCTCATATTCTGCTGTCTTATGTTAATTTGTATATTTAGTATATGTTTATCAGTTACAGACCTGATTTTGAAGTGTGTGCAAACTGCTACCTTGACCATAATTGAAAACCTCACATGCATGTTGTGAAAATTAATCTTGGTAGTGTATTTTGAGGAAATTCAGGCCTATTTGAAGCACCACATGTTTTTGGTCATCACTGTATCAGGGAAAGACTTCTGGCAAGGTTGTCCTTGCACTTCTTCAGCAGTGAGTTACAACTGCTTACATCAAAAGACCCAACGAGGAGAAAAGCAAGTGTGTGAACAGTGTTGCAGAATGTAAATTCCCTCTGGAGAGCCAGAGCCAAAGCCTAAGTACCAATATACACCCATTTAACAGAAGAATAGCAAGATATTAACAAACTACAAGATTTGCCTTTTAAAAATAAGACCATGTTAGTGCTTCAAGTGACCAAGCTGAGCACGGAAGCTGGCGAGGGGTCTTTGATAAAGCTCTGGCTGAGAAAGCAGTATGTGAAGAGTCTAGCCCTGACTGGTGAACTGGATACCCTCACTCCCCTCTGCAGCTCCTGTTTTTGGCTGGGTTGCAGAGTTCATTGAGGAGCCAATGCCATTCTTCTGCATGAGAAATGGCAACAATGTCACTATGCTGTCTGGAGTGATGGTAAACAGAGGCCGTTCTGTCTAGCTTCATAAGTCATCCAAAATATGACAGAAGTGCTTCTAATTAATAAACACTGTCTGCCTTGCTGCCTGACCACACTGAACAAGGTGAGAACATCCTGCAACACCCATCACTCCTCAGCCCTTCGCAGGCAGCACAGCTTAGAGAGCACAAGCTCAGAGGTGCACGTAGTATAACCTTCCCGAGCATTTCTCTTTCTGTGGCATTAGGAAGCCAATTCCTCCCAAGAGCATGTTTATATCAATCTAAAATTCATTTCAGCTGAAATATTTATGCTTTTGTGGGGGGAGGCAGGAGCTCTGGGTGTGTTGAGTGTGGTCAGATCAAGTTAGCTTTAACTGGCAAGGTTGACAAAAGTAGTAATCTCTCTGTCCCTTCTCTTGTACCTAAATGAGCATTTATTCCAAGCCCTTTCTTAATGCTGTAACATAATTCATTAGGACAGCCATAATGAGCTGGTAATTAGTCTGGTGGGAGGGGGTGAGGAGGGGAAATAGAAATGCTAGACAGAGAGAAAGTCGAGCAGGCTGGGGCACCTTAAAGAGCCCTGAGAGAGCCTTTTGTCAACAAAATGGATTGGGCTTGCAGGCAGTAAAACTTTCAAATGACCTTCGTGTCAAAATATTAGGCTGCTATTTTTCGCTAGATGGTGGTTTCATAAACATAAAAAGCGCACATATCATTCAGAGTGCTGTAAAATTTGTCTTGAAGATGCGGTGTTTTCTCCCCCCCCAAGCCTTTTTTTTTTGTGTGTGTAAGATAAATATCTTTATGTGGTACAAGAGGGGGATGGGGTAAGAGGAATAGCATCTAATACAGAAAACTTCTGCTTAGTCTGAAAGTAACGTTAATAGCAGCTCATCTTTGTTCAGTGGTTTTGAGTGCTTGCTCTTTTTCTTTTTTCTGCAGAAAAAATAAAAGTAAAATATATACAGTAGTATACATGCCAGAGACAGGTATTGAGAGATGGTGACATTTTTTACTTGTAAAAATCAGGAAAATTACTTAGATATTCATAATTTATGGCAAAATCTAGATGTTAATATTGCTCTGTGATTTAGAAGACATGTGGGATAAGTATATCAAAAACAACAGCATATTTCTGGAGAAGTGAAGCATCAAAACAGTTGGTTATTTAAGTGCTTTTCCTTCTGTGAAATCTATTTCCAAGGTTAAATTTTGACGTGAGGTTGGAGGGTGGAAGGGTGATTATTTTCCACAAGGCAAGGAAACAATTACTCAGACCATCCCCTTGTTTTGCGTTGTGCTTGTCTTTAGGCTCCTTTACGTTCTGTTCTTATCTAACAAGCCCCAGAGCAGTGGGACTTGTGTAGCTTGAATAAGAAGCAAAAGGCTGATAAGACATTGCTTGAGTTGAACCATAGGAACGTGCAGGCAGCAATAATGGGGGTAAGTAGACAGCTTAGTAAAAGCAAAAACTAAGGACATAGCAGAAAGACAGAAAACTTGACTTACTGCTCTGTGTAGTTAACTATTTATTTCTCCACCATCACATCATGCAGATGTGCCAAGCAGCGCCCTCTGTCCCTTGTCTCTCATGTATTTCGCCTTCAAATGTCTGAACCTTTTGTTGCTTGTGAATAGCTATTGCAGGTGAGGCAATGGCAGCCAGGCCACTGCTGGGAGGCCAAATCTTCCCCCAGAGATGCCCATGACTGGTGATCACAAAACCTGGATAAGGGAAAGCCAGTGCTAGGCTTAATAGACATCTGCCCAGCTGTCTGGCTACTGGTTTCTGACTTCATGTAATTGCTCAGTATAGGAAAGACAGGCATCATATGAAATATTTCTGATGTGGCTGGAAGTACCAGAACCTGACCCCATCTCAGGAATTTCCTATCCCTTTGGTGTGCCAGGCAGACCTGCCTATGGCCACTTTGTGGCTGAGGCTGGAGATTGGCTGGATCTGAGCCTGTGCACAAAGGCCACGTGGGGTTGGATGCCTCAGGGATTCATGGTATGGTTGGCTTTCCCTTTGAGATCTGAAGGCCGCCTTTCCCAGATAAAACATGAAATTGAAAGAGGAATTTAGACAAGGATGAGATGATGTCTGACTTCTCCTCATGGATCTAAACAGAACAGGAAATTTTATTTGCACTTGTGAAAAGTTGAAGCCTGGAGTTTCATATTGCTCTTATTACCCACTGTGTGGAAAAGAAAACAAATGATACTTTATTTTTTTCTTTTCCCACTACTAAAATTACTCTCAAGTACTTTGCCAGTGTTATAGTTGTGCTCTGTCAGAAGAGCTGAACATGGATCACAGTGACCTCTGAAGAATAAGTTGAGTTGTTATGGAGTGGGCGTGGGCTATTATTTTTGAAGCTAGCATCTGTATCTTAAAGCATTTATAGCATACAGATCCATTTGGAAAGGCTCCAGGTATGATCAGGTTAATATGGGGCAGAACACTGTTGCTGCTTTGCAGTAATATTGAATCCTGCTGGCTGGTTTCATCAAAGCTAGTGATGAAACTCTTTCTCCCCATGCCTCCCTTGCACCCTCCACTTTCTTTCCCACCACTTACTGGAAGAGGCAACAACTTCCTTTACCCTCTAACATCTTATATTCAGGATGCTCCAGGCACTCAGTACAGTAGTAGTGTGCCAAAGGTCAGTAAAAGGATTAGAAAAAGATATAATGGAATGTTTCTGATACGTAACACCTATGATAAGACCTGCCCCCCCCCTCCCCAAAAGTATCTTCCAATATCTCTTTTAGCAGCACAGCTGAGACTTGGAAGGTTCTATCGCATCAATAACCAGTGAAGCTGCAAGCTTTGCCTAGCTCTCCTTATTAGAAGGTGGTGTTTTGTGGTTTTTGTTTTGTGGTTTTGGTGGTGGGTTTTTTTTTTTGGTGTGTTTTGGGTTTTTGTGGTGTGTTGTGTTGGGTTTTTTTTGATTTTTTTATTCCCCAAACCTTGATTGGGCCTGAAGTTTTGTCTGCTGGGTGTCTGTGGCAGAGTGAAGGTCATAATTTTCACGAAAAGCAAATTTCAGCAGGGTTAAGGAAAAAGTATATGTTAAGTTCTGGTGAATTTTCCTCAGAAAGTCCTACCATCCGCAGTCAGGACTGAAAGACAGTATGTTGAGTGGCAGCCCACATTGTTTTTAAGGGATATCTTAATCTCTGACAATTTGGCAAATTTAGATGAATTCTTAGGTGTTTGAAAATATGCAGCATATATATAAGCTTAGTAAAAATTTGCCAGGTGACAGAAAGATGTCCTCAGGAGAAGAGAAATGAAACTGGAGAAGAGAGGGAGGCTGATGGAGGAGCTAAGATGAAGGAGCTGAAATGCTGGGAAGGAGATGGGGCAATGCATGTAGGATCAGACAGCTCTTGAGGAATACACAGGGGATGGAGCTGGGGACTTCCAGGAATTAATTGCCTGTGTTTAAGTGCCTGAGAAATGGAGGAAAGAAGGACCTTGGTGAAGACAGAGGGACTGTGAGGGAGTGGGTGGACAGATTGGAGCAGAAATGAGCAAGAAGGCTGTGTGTTGTGTCAGCAAATACAGAGTTATCTGTGTCCATTGCAGTAAATAAATCCCTGGTTGCTCCAGAGTACCTGGAAGTACTCCTCTCGTGTCTTGGAGTTTCAGGAATTGTCTGCTATCAGCAAATAGCCACCACATCGATTGGCAAAGCCTTCCACCCCCTCTGAAAATCAAATCGAGTCCCAAATTAGTGGTTCCTTTTGGCTTAATATCCCCGTGACTTGCCTCTATGTACTGTGGAAGTAAATTAACTGTGAATTAGTGCCAGAGCCATAAGGAGCTCACACAGAAGTTAATAGTTCTGCCTTCATAGCAGGGACTGAATAATGTGCAGCCGAGTAGGAACTAGGTGAGTACATAGAAGATTACAAACAAAATATTGAAGAAATGCAGTCTGTGCTGAGGCAAGGGTTCCCAAGGCAAAATACATGATTATGTAATTAAGAGTGGTATCCTAATGTGGAGGCAGTGAATAAAAGCTCTGCAGGCATTCCTTCATTCCAGCATGTCCAAGCTCTGCTTTGCCACCTGAATAATGATCTTTAGCTTACACATTTTGTGAGATATATTTATCATTGCACTTTTCACCTACCTCCTGCACAGTGTTGAGTGTCAGCAATTCACTGTACACCATCCCTCAGTAGCAATGTTATTTTTCTTGCTCTGGAAACACCAAAGCTAAAGTTGCCCACATAACCGCAATTCTGGTCCCCTGTGTAAATGCATTACAAGACAGTCTTTAATTATATGAACTCTTTTTTTTTTTTTTTCCCCTCCCTGTTGCATGATACTCAGAGACATCTGGCCATATCATTCAAAAGTGTGGCCCAGGCCTTATTTACCTCACACCATCCAAACAGTGTACTGAATACAAAATTATTGATTTGCTCTTGGGTGTTTCAGCTGTGCACTCAGCTGAGCATTTGAGTACTTCATAGACACATGTGGATTTGAATTCACAGCACCCTTGTGAGACGAGGGTGACAGTATTCCCATTTTACAGATGGGGAGCTGAGTCACAGGGATATTAAGGTCAAAGGACTCGCCAATTTTGGGGCCCTAGTTTGATGTTTCCAAGTACTTAGTGTTTTTATAGCTCAATACATGTTCAAAGCACAGCTCCCAGAGACTTCAATTACAGCTTCCAGCACTCAGCACTTTGCAAATCAGCCCCCAGGGTTTCAAGTCAGGCATCCAGAAAATAAGGAACACACAGTTAGTGACCACCTGTGGTTTATAACTTGGCCAAATGTGTGTGGATTTTCATGGTAATAGCAAAAGGCACCTCTCTCATTCCCGGGTGATGCTTTTCTCTCTGTGTCAAGCCAACCTATCCCTGCAATAAAACAGAGTGCTGCGAAGATCCCTCAGTGGAGCAGTCCTGAACCTTGCACAGGAGGGATGCAAGAGGAGGGAACCATTGTTATTACTAGCAAAACAAAACTGTTCTTTTTTTATGTCACTTGTGACAACAGCTGAAATCACCTTTGCTAATAGTTTAACATATGTTTTCAGTTGATGCAACTTGCCTCCAAAGTCTTAAGCCTCAACAGTAAAACTGGGCAAAGCCATGGAAGACTAAAAGCCCGGTCTTAGCCTGTGAGGCAGTGGGCACTGTACTGCAGGAGCTGTTGCCTGCCCTACTGATAATGCTCTCTAGCAGTATACTTGAAGGTGAAGGATAAACTGGGGCCAATACTCTGCCTCTGCATAGTATTGATGTTGGAAAAGGAGTACCTTTTAGCTGTGTTCAGCCTGAGGAAAATTTTTTATGGCAGAGTGATGAAACCCCTGTAAGTGACACATTTAACAGAGACCTCCCTGACAGACCACAATTATAGCTATGCAAGTAGCTTTTATAAAAAAGAAAAAAAAAGTCCTGCTTATCTGTTCACACTTGCCATTACCATTGCAGGCCTTTCAAAGGGCAATGGACTGTCCTGCATCATACCTTATTATCATGAAAGTTTGCTTATGAGAAGGAAACCTTTAGACCTTAGAGAAGGCAGTGGATAGATTTCTCCATACTGTTCCCCAAATAGTTAACCTTGTTGTCTCTAGGTTGGAAGGTATGTTCTGAAGAACAATATTTGAGGTGATGTCTTAAAATTATGGAAAAAATGAGATAAAAGATATCTGCGAGGAAAGGAACAAGGAAGAAAGCATCTTTCCTTACCAGATTCTGGCTGAACCCTGCTCACCTTTTGTGAGGAGCTAGCTTATATCAATGAAATCCTTTGCACCAGATAGGTGAAGCAGGATTTGTTCCCTGGCAACGTTCAGAGGGTTTGGAGGCTAAGTGGCCTATGCCCAAAGGAAATGAAAACAAACACAATAGAAACTTCCCAGCTTCTTTTATCAGCAGTTCTTTACAGGTCACCTTTAAAGGGTTTGCATTTACGGCATCAGAATTTGAACCTCCTTTCTGTACAATCTGTGTGTATAGGCTGAAGCAAGACCATGAGTGCCTGAAAAATGCAGAGGCTAATTATGGCAATGTGAAAGTAAAATAATGAGAGCTTGAGAATGTGACTGATAAGCAGTTAGATAATAGACTAACAAGCAGGATGTCTCTAGTCCATCAAAGGGCTAATGAAGGTCTCTGTGTCCTCTGCTATTGCCTGAGGAGGATGTACAGATGGAAAATACCACAGAAATGGCATTTAAGGGTATACACCATGTACTGACAGTGTGGTGATATAATGATTGGATTCAGTGAGTGCTTAATCTATGGATTATTATTCAATTAAAAAGTGCACACTACATGCTGATAACAAAGTGGGACATGCTTGAAACAAATGTTTACAAAGGAGGTGGTGCTTGGTTTCTTTGCACTGAGGCTACTGCCTGCAGTCTGGCTACCTGCCTGCTAAAAAAAAGTGAAACATAAGCTTCAGAGCCCCAGCATGGTGGCACTGTAAGACCGGGGGGGACTGGTGCCTGGGGATGGCCAGCTTGGGACTAGGCAATGAAGCTGCTGGTCCTAGAGTTAAAGGGGACACCTGGCTCAAATGCATCCCCTCATGTGTCTCAGTAATGCAAGAGAACCTTTACTGGTAACAGCTCTGTGCACACTGATGCCTCTGTATTTTCAACCTCTGTTGGTTGACTGACTTCTCTTGATAAACATGAAAATTCTGACCCTTTGGGGTGAGCTGTTCCCGAGAAGGAAACTGGAGAGTTGAACGCTCTGGCAGTCTTAGAAAATGGCAAGAAAACAAAACAAAAAAACCCAAGCAAACCCGTGACCAGAAAAGGTTAATAAAAAAAGAAATTTTGTCCATTTGGTCATAAATAGTACTGTTCAATAGCACAAGAAATCATGCAGACTGTGCAGGGAGACATAAAAACGCTGAATTATGTATTAATATGTCATATAAAAGGAAAAAGTACTAAAGAAATACTGTAGGAAAAATAAATAAAACCACCATGAAAAGTGAACATGTCCCATTTGGTCAGTTATGCCAAACATAAAACAACAGAAAGCATCATTTGGAAGCTAACAACACTTTTAATTTTACTACTGACTTTTACATTATAGGCCATACAAAGGTGTGGTTAGACTATAGGCTCAGGAATTGTTTTTATGGCTGTGCTCATCTAAATCAGTGGGTTTTTAAATATATAACTAGATTTGTATCTCTCTGTATATATGTATAGAGGAAGAGAGGAAGAAAGAAGTTGGAAAGATGGGGATGTGTGAGCTGGCTGATATTAAACTGGAGCTAATACCCTCTCAAAGAGACTGTTGAGTGGAAGGAGCCGGAACTTAAACCACACATGGAAAAGTGGTGCCCTACTCGCAGCAGCCCAGGCAGTCCAGCACAGGGGAGGCACTGTTCAATAGCGCCCGTGGGGATGGCTCACCCCTGCTCAGGTTGCAGCTTCGATTTCACCCTGTCCCTCAAATGTCCCCAGCTTTCATATGAGACAACAGGTGCCGCGTCTGGCCGGCTTTGAGGAGCTGTCTCTGGAAGACTGGTAGGATGCGGGAAAGGGGCTGCCTACATTTGCACAGCTGGGCCCTCTCTGTCAGGGTACCAGGACCATTGGGTTGCCCCCCCTGAGCCACCTGCCACATGGCTGAGCAGCCTCTAGCTGCCACCTTTCATGCAGGGCTCAAGTGCAACCAGGGTGGGGCTGTGAAATATATCTGTCAACCCTGGGCTGCTCAGATTGGGATGTTGCTTTGGGACTGTCAGCCTTTGTAAGCCTTTGGTTTGCTGGGAAAGACACAGCGGCAGATCACAGCTCACTGGTTGCCTGGCCACAGCAAGCTGGTGAGCCCCTGCTCAGCTGTGAGACCAGGGTCTCCTCTCTTGCACACAAACCTCTGGAGGCACTAAAATGTCAGGGGTGTGGGAAATGGAAAAAAAGAGGGAAAATATTTTGCTAGCGGAAAGAGCATGGAAACTGCTGTGCTGCTGCTCCATTACATACATACATTGGCCTGCTGGAGCTGCATCACAGATACCCTCTCGGTGTATTTTGAACAGCAGAATTTCCTTTGGTCAACTCCTCTGTGATTTGCCTGCTTTTCTTAGTGCAGTGCTGGTAACATCTTTGTTGGGAGGTGCAAGGTTGGGAGCTGTGGTGGCAGCAGCTGGGGCCTGGCCAGGTGCTCGACCACCTGCGCTGGGGCTGCTCCCATCTGCTGCTGCTGCTTGTTCTGATGCTGTGTCCCGCCGCGTGCTGCCTGAGCTGGCTAGTAGACATAGATCAATGCCAAATAGTCTCAGGGAGACCTACCCAAACTTATTTTCCCTCGAGGGGGATAAATGGGGATGCATGTAAAATGGGATGCAGCGCATGTGTTACCTCTGCAGAGGGAAAAATGGCCTAGTTTGGCTTTGGCACGGGAATTTGGAGCTGGGTCTTCAGGGTCCTTTTGGGCAGAACCCATCTCCAGCACTGAGAAAACACTGCCTTTTGATACTGTTTTACATTAATTGTAGAAGCCTGGGACATTGTATAGAATGCGAGGGCGGAGAGAAAGAAAGAAAGAATAGGAGGCAAGTATGTAAATAATCACAATTAATCTGAAGGTCTAATGGCCTGCCTCGCTTCCCACTGTAATTTACCATATGTTCTAGTGCTTGTGTGAGACTCCCTGGCTCACGTGTTGTTAGTTTATGTAAGTGTGCACAGACCTTTGGCAAATTTGTATTTTTATTATGTAGAAGCTAACATTTAGCTTTCTTGTTGTGGGTATGTTGTAGCATATGTTAGTGTTTACGTTGCAGGGAAAATGAATCTCTCGACTAGAAAATATCTTCTAATATTGTAGCAATTTGTTATTTTAACCTTTTATGTAATGATGTTTTGTCAATAGCAAAGGCAAAGTTGAGTGGAATGGGCCAGGTAAAGGCTAGTCATTTGTGTGTGACACCCATGGTATATTATTTGTTCTGGGTCCTTAAGGGGATAATCACATCCAGGTATGATTCAGAAGGTCATCCTGAATTGGAGGGAAATTGTTTCTCAGAAGTGGGGTGTTTTTTTCTTTTCTTTCAGTTGGAAAAAACTATGTATGGCAGGGATAATACAGTTTTGTTTTTTCTTAGTTGTCTGTGCGTATCTATTATCCTTTGCAAATTTTTTTCCAAGACAATTTTATTTTTAACTTTGTCATGGCAGAATCTTCAGTGTTTTCAGTGGGAAATATGTTTACATCATTGATGTGTTTTCTCCAGGGCCAGAAAAAAAGAGCCCACAGTATGTTATTACTGGACCAAGGCCAATAGATAACATGTTGTGATTTTCCACAATTAAAGAGAAAAAAACCTTAGTTCTAGCAGCAGTTTGAAGTGTTTAAAAAAATTGGGGTCTAGTTTTTCTTCCAAAAGCCAGTGTGAGAAATGTCAAAATTTCTCTGAGTTCCATGGAACCTGGATTTGGCATAAAGTCTGAGCCAGTACTGATGGTTGGCATCACAGCCAAACCAAGAAGGCAGTCCCTGCAGTGGGCACCTCTTGTGCTGTCAGACAGATGCCTGTGATCTGTGGCCCCAGGATTGGACTGAGTGGGCGTAGCTTGGACTAGCTACCCCTCTGAGGCTGCTCTCCTGTCTGGAAAAGCCATCTGCATGCTAAAAGGAGAGTGGGAGTGGTCTGCCTTTTTCCTTGGTTCTCATTAATTTAGTTTTACACCATTCCCACATGCTTTGGGCCTGACTATGGGATTTTTTTGGGGGGGAAATATCTGTCTTCTGCATTTGCAGAAAAGTCAGATTTGATTATCTGAAGTTCTGTGACTTTGTATGTTATGTTCAGGTCAGATTCAGTAATTGTTGTCTGTAAGTTAATAGCTGTGGTTTTTTATGACCTCATGTGATGTCTCAGGCAATGCATTTGAATTCACAATGAATAGTGACAAAGAGTGCTTTTGCTTACGTGAATATTAGTGTCTGTGCTTGCAGGGCTGTGAACATTGCTGCTTGTGAGTACCATGCAAACCAGACCAGAAAAACAAGGGGAAATCTTTTCAGTTCAGAGTGTCTCCTTGGACTCCACATGACAGGCTGTATGGAAAATTTTACCTTTATATTTCATGCAACCTGACTTTGACTCCAACACACATTTAAAACCATGCTATGTTGAAAATAATGGGACATACTATGATTGTCTGATGGTTTTGGCTGGTATAGAGTTAATTTTCTTCATAGTTGCTAGTTTGGGACTAAGTTTTGGATTTGTGCTAAAAACAGTGTTGATAACACAGGGATGTTTTTGTTATTGCTGAGCAGTGCTTATACAGTCAAGACCTTTTCTGCTTCTCACCTTACTCCACCAGCGAGTGGGCTGGGGGTGCAGAAGGATTTGGGAGGGTATACAGCTGGGAGAGCTGACCCCACCTGACCAAAGGGGTATTCCATACCATATGACATCATGCTCAGCATATAATGCTGGGGGGAGAAGGAGGAAGTGGTGCGGGAGAAGTTTGGAATGATGATCTTTTTCTTCCCAAGTAACAGTTGCACATGATGGAGCCCTGCTTTCTTGGAGATGGCTGAACACTAGCCTGCTGATGGGAAGTGGTGACTCCATTCCTTGTTTTGCTTTGCTTGCGTGCATGGCTCTTGCTTTACCTATGAAACTCTCTCAGCCCATGAGTTTTTCTCACTTTTACTCTTCTGATTCTCTACCCCATCTCTCCATGGGGGGAGTGAGTGAGTAGCTCTGTGGTGCTTAGGTTCTGTCTGGGGTTAAATCACAACAGATTAAAGTCCAAAATAATTATTATGAGGGTTAGAAATTATTGTTGAAGTAGGATTTTAACCTTGGTGTGACAGTATTTACAGAATTAATGCTTCCTGAACCTCTGCAAGCAGTATGTTCTGGGGCTGCTGGACATATGAAAAGCCTTAACACTTAATGATTTATAGCACTATGGTGTTTATGTATAAGCTGCCGCCCAATATCTACTGAGTACAGAACATGACCTGGGCAACAGGGAACCAAAACCTCATTTAGTTATATGGAAGCCTAAATTGAGCAGTACTTTAAAAATCAACAGGATCTTAAAATGAGTCTTGTAACCAACTCAGCAGCAAGTGAAATATTTTGGATGTGAGGAGGGTATTTTTGAGCAGCTTTAGGCTGTGCTGAAGCTGGGACAGCTGGATTCTGTGCAGCTTCCGCTCCATGGAGGCCTGTGAGAAAAGACATATCCATAATCTGGTAACTGTCCCTCTTTCTATTTTTAGGTGTTTTGTCTCTGGATGCTACATCAGAAATAGTTTTTTATTTCTTTCCAGACAGTTTCACCATAGCTACCCCTTCAGTGCTCTCTAATGTGATACTAGCAAGCAGAAATCTTGCTTCCAAATGATTTGACAACACTGTCAAGAAAATAGAAAACTTGAAGTTCTCTGGCATAAAGCCATCCATATGTATTCTCATTAGTTAGTTTGCTAGGTTTGGGGTTTTTTCCCTTTAAATAAGTGAGGGTTTTACCCACTGAAAATAAGATGTTACAAACCATCCTAAATGGCACATAATAGAAGTGTTAGATGGGCAAAAACTACACGTGGGGGAAAACATCTGCACAACTATGACCATTTTCTATATGGTGCATGACTATCATTCATTTACATTATGAAAGCATGAGAAAGTAAACAAGAGGTTTGAATATTTTGTTATGAGACTTTTCCAACAGTATTGCTTTTTCTTACTTGGGTGCTTTGTGACACATACTATAAAGACAGGGGGATGCTTACCTAGGAAAGGCTAGATCATTTTGTGAGTAAAAAAACAAGGAAGAGGACCGGATCCTCACTGTGAAAACTCTGCACCGTTTAGTCTCTAGTGTCTTCAAAGGATTTATCAGGTGCTGCAAGGCAACATCTATTAATAATGCACTCTCATATCCTGGTCTGCCTTTCTCTCTTGGATACGCACCAGCCCACAGTGGGTTTATCCCCCAAATTTGGAACCATGTGTCTTCAAGTTGTCTTAATCTAGACAGAGTCTCTGTTGTCTCTCTTCTGGGTTTCTAGGAATATTTATGTGGCATGGGGTCTTTATAGGACTGCTTTCATAGCTGAGATCCCAGAAGCACGGAGCTGTTCTTTTCCTAGCATCCGTAGCCCAGCATTCCCCACAATCAGCTCTGTTAGCTTTCCTGCAGGAAAAAGGGTACCCTGCAGTACAAGAAAATGCCTTCTGATCTCCCTCTTCTGCCTGAGATTTATCTCATCTCCTGCTTTCCCTCTCCCTGCTCCATTCTTCAAAACACTTGGAGAAAAATGTTTCTTTATAATTTTGTTCCTCCTAGTCAAGATCGATGCGGGTGCTGATAGTCCTGACTGAGTAATCTATTCTGAGACAGAGATGTAGCCACCACTCAAAAAAAAAACCCAGGGCAAGGACTTATAGAAAATATTCATGAGGGTTCAATGTACAAAAAGTCTGATCTCAAAAAGAATTCACAAAGTGCACCTCAATTGTTTTATCTGTGTGTTGTGATTTAACCCCAGTCAGCAACTAAGCACCACACAGACACTCATTCGTCCACTGGTGGGATGAGGAGGAGAAAATACAAGAAAAAGGGATTAAGATGAGGACAGGGAAGAATTCCGCACCAGTTATGGTCATGGACAAAATAGACGTGACCAAAAAAAAAAATCAATTTAATTAGTTACTAATCAAATCAGAGTAGGGTAATGAAAGATAAAACTAGATCTTAAAAACATCTTGCTCTCACTCCTCCCTTCTTCCCAGGCTCAGATTTGCTCCTGATTTCTTTACCTCCTCCTCACCAGCAGTACACAGGGATGGGGAATGGGGGTTGTGGTCAGTCCATCACAAGTGTTCTCTGCCACGGGAGGGATCCTCACTCTCTGCCCCTCCTCCAGTGTGGGGTTCCTCCCATGAGAGACACCAACTTCTCCAACATTAGTCCTTTCCACAGGTTGCAGTTCTTCATGAACTGCTCTGGTCTGGGCTCCCCACCGGGCTGTAGGTGGGTCTCTGCTCCCTCATGACCCCTCTATGGCTGCAAGAGCACGGGCTGCAGGGGAACCTCTGTTCCACCCCACCTCCTCCTCACCTTTCTGCACTAAGCTTGGTGTCTGTCCTGTTGTCTTTCTCGCATCCCACTCTTCTCTCTGCTGCTGGTTCTCTTTTTGTTTTTACCCTCCTAAATCTGTTAATCACAGAGGCACTGGTTGGCTCAGACATGGCCAGAGGTGGGTCTGACTTGGAGCCAGGGAAGCTTCTAGCAGCTTCTCACAGAAGCCATCCTTGGAGACCTTCCCTCGCTACCAAAACTTCCCCACACAAACCCAATACACCACGGCACAGAGATACTTACCCTGTGTGTGCACCACAGTAGCTGTTTTTCAGAAAGCTATGTGTGCCAACAGATTTTTCTGTGTTCTCTAAGCACATCTCAGAGGTTTTGTTTGTTCTGAATAACCAGACACATCAACAAACCAAACTGTTACATGTGTCTCTTGCAGAAATACAGCACACACTGGTAGAGCCTGACCTAGTAGGTGCTATTTAATGCACTTCGAACGCTCCCATGTAGGATTTCTTCTGGGAAAAATCCAGCTTTCTATAGAACACAATGAATTGGAATTGGAACAGGTTGTTCCTCCTTTTTATCAGTAAAACCATTGCACTGGCCTGACGTAGCTGGAAACAGCGCACGCTCCAGCATCTTTAAGCCAGAAAGATCTGAAGTTGACAAAGTGTTTGTGGCATCTCTTGTTTCTTGCTATTTTTCTCGATAACTAGGCTCTGGGGAAAAGTCTTCAAATCCTTAAACAATCTGAAGAAAATCACTCCCTCTGATCTGTAGTCCTCTGTGGAAGCTCCTTACCGCTTGTTCTGCGCTTGTCGGCAGAGGAGCCACACACAGGGGACACCAAAGGTTTTTCCACCTGCAGAAAGGGCACTCGCTGTGGAAAAGGGCTCAGTGGCTGCACTGGCCGGGAGAAGGGATTTTGTCTCCTTGATGATGTTTCATTGGCTTGAACAAAAGAAAATGTACATTTCCAGAAAAGCCTGGAAGGATGCTTGGTCTGAAAAAAATGAATGAGTCTTCCAGATTCTTGTTTCTTCCCTTTCTGAGGGAAAAATTGAGGGATCTGTGGAGTTGGTGCTTGACCCTTTGCAAAGCAGTCAGATGCTAGCCACTGTTTGCTCTCCAAGAATGAGTGTAACTGCCATGATTTGGCATGATATATGTGAACATTCCTATTTTTGCTTGTTATGATCTGTCTAAACTTTTACGCCAAATTTGCTACCAAGAACTCTGAATATAAGTTGGGTTATGGCCCAGTTAAATACAGCATGTATAGCCACTTGGAAACTTTTATTGCAAAACACTTGCTTAACTTCTTACCGCAGAAATATTTCACGTCATGGTTGCACCTGGCAACTGAGGATCTTGAAGCTACTCTGACTATATTTTGCCAGTTATCTGTTTTTTTCCAATTTGTACGAGATCTCTGTGAATAATTCCTTTTACAGATTTGAGTTTTTGTTCTTTGTGAGGGGTTCAGTCCAGCACTTCCTCCATTTCTTTGGTGGTTCTTGTGAAGAATTATTACTGAGCAATTTTTGATCTTTATACAGGTCATGCTGATCAGATGCATAAATAACTCAATGTGACGAGGGGCCTGATTTAAAAAATCGCTGCTCAGTAATATTTATCTTACATATTTATCTTTCAATTAGTGTTAGTTATAAACTGAAATTAATTTTAAACTCTTAATAATGAATATTTGCCTCAAATTTATTTTTTTGGGAATCCCTAAAATTTAAAATATAACATGAAAAGGGAACACAAAGTATGCACATTTTTGAAATTTTGGAAGTATTTGCATAACTATAGTTATGAAACTTATGCTGAAAAACTTGAGGCCCAAGCATGGCCTCTTTTGAGCAAACTCTTTTGTTTTTCCTTCTATGGTTTAATGTCATATAGCAGTTTTGTGACAGAGCAAAGTTGGAACAGCCTTCAAATTCTTATCACTGGATGATAGTTCCTCATCTGGAAGAGCTGGAAGGAGAAAAGATGTGTAGAGAAGATGTGCAAGGAAAGGTTTCCAAATCTTTCTGTGCACATCCAGGGCTAGTGATGTGTTAGGGGCTCTGCAGGTATTCTCCAGGCAATGCTCCTGCTACAGCACGGAGCTGATCCTCCAGCTCTCACTGCTGAAGGAGTTCTTTCATGTTACTTCTCCCCTTTTTCATCTATGGAGAAGCACAGTCAAAGCACATCATTAAAAACTCGGGCGCACTTGAACATTTCTGTAAAAGAAAAGGTGCCAGTTAGTAACGATACCTCACTGCAAACAGTTACATACGTATGCGTGACCTTGACGTGTATCAGAAACCTCAGAAAGACATTCATAGTAATGCTTCTCATTTTTCCTGGAAGCAGAGAATGTACTGGCAGTTCAGCTTTTAGGAATAGCTTTAAGGTGGGAAAAGTGAATGAACCAAGATGTTTTGTACTGCAGGTGGGTAAAGCTCCTTTGAAAGAAGCACTCGCTCTCTTTGGTGATTTTGTTCCTGCAACAGTGAATTTGTCCTGCTGTCCCTGGCTCATGAGACCACCTTCTCTTTTCCTATTCTCTCTTTCCTTCTTTCCCCTTTATGTCTTAATTCACTGCTGTCATGATTTATGCTAGCAATACAATGTGCAAGACATGAAAATCTATACGTCTATCATAGCCTCGTCTGAACATTGGGACATGATATTTCAAAATTATTTTTTCCCTATACATTTATAATACCTTTTTTTTTTAAGGGAGACACTGTCCTCAGTGGATTGAAGGATGCTGAAGATGGTCCAGTGCCACTACTATCCTATTTCATGTTTTCTGTATGACTCATGGGGTAAAGAAAGGGGCAGGAGCACTGCGCTGCTGTGGTTCTCTGTTCCTTTTGGCCAATAAAGTGGAGCTAAATATTTTATGATTCTTGTAGAGATTAAGGTACGTACACTTAGCATATTATCCATCAGTGGCAATTTGAGGTCTAGTGTAAGCCTAAATTGTTCTTCAGGGAAGAGTAAGGATCTGTGGTGGCTTGTTTCTGCAACTGGCTGATCTTTATCAGCTTTGTGACAGTCCCACAGGGACAACTGGTTGTAATTAGCTCATTTATTATTGATTCAGTCTTTGGACAATTAATCAGAATTAATCAGGGTTCAGAGATGTTTTAGAGGTCTGAAAATATGTACATAAGAGCTAGGGATGCCTCAGCGTGCTGAAGGCAGCATGAGGTGAACGCTGTTCCAGGAACCAAATGCAGTTCTGCCTCTTTCAAGGTTTTGAAACAGGCAGCAGATTTCTGAAGAGATATTTTCTTCCTCTCCCTCATCTTCACTTCCCTGTAGAGTGTAACTCTGGAGAGACTGAGAATAAATGACAAAACACACTGAGAGAGATGGTTCTTATAAAATTTCCAGCCCAACCTTAGATCTTTCTTCCCTGGTTACGCCTTCTGCAGTGAAGTCCTGCCTCCCAGAAGCTGTAAGGCACTGGAGCCTGAAATTAGCTGTGTGATCTTATTACTGCAGTTCTTGTGCTTTTTTTTACACATCCAGACATTGGTAGTTACTCTTGTTCTTTATAATTTCATTTTAGACATAACATAATCTTGTTGGAGTAAATGCTTTTGTCCCTGTGTTTGTTGGGTGTTCGGTGTGTGGGGGTGTGTTGTGTGTTTGGGGTGGGGTGTTTTTTTTGGGGTTGTTTTTTTTTTTAATAAAACATGAACTGTAGTGTCTAGATGCTAGGCAAGAAAGTTGGTGTAGTGTAAGGACCAGATATAAACATGCTGTAAAATACTTTAACAGTTTTAACATCTGTTAAAAATTGTCAAAAATTTTGACTGGAAAATGAAAGTATTTGACGTAACTGGGATCTGGTTAGAAATAGTTTTTCATGAAGAAAATGTTGGTGTGTTTTTTTCTATGTGGAGCTTCTGAATATAATGGAAACTTATATTTTGTTTCCTCTGATATTCATGTGTTTTAGAAATTAAAACGTTTTTTAAACTGCAAATAGGTTTTTGAGTTAGCAAAATAAGCCATTATCTGTCTTCATTTTAGAGAGTTTCTTGCAAGATTTTTGTGCACGTTTTTCACAAAAGAAATTATCTCCTCTTCTCCTCACTCCCAACTATTTTTTACAAACTCACACTTTGTTTCAAAATATCCTAAAAAATAATTTGTGATTTTGCAGGCAGTGTGATAGATAATTTGGAAAGGAAAAAGACAGATAACTGACTTACGTTAGAAAAATAAGATAGTGCTAAATGCTGACTATCTCCTGGATGTGCATTAATTCTGTTTGTTAGATCTAAGCTAGGTACTAATTTAATTAGCAGCAGTAATCCTAAAATTCAAATATATAGTAATGTGGAACAAGTCAATGTCTGTTATTGGAACTAGAGTAATTAGTTGAGTAATTAATTGAACCATGCTTGAGGTTTTTTCAGTTAAGGTATTTAAACTGAATACATTGTTCTTTATCTCGTCATAACGAATTGTTCACAGAATGTGTATGTTACATTCTGCCACTGACATATGAATTCTACATCATGTGGTTAAGATCCACAATTAATTAAACAGTTTTGGCATGTTATCCCATCCAAGTCAATGAGGAAAACTGGATATAATTTGAAGAAGCAATGCACTCTCCTGCATGTTTGAATTTTCCTCTGAAGGAGGTGGGGATGCCTGGGTGAAGAGGCTGAAGTTTAACAAAACTTCTCCCAGTTTTGAGTTAAGGCACCCTGGAGTGTAATTAAGACTGAGACATTGGTGCATTATAAAATTATTGCCGATGGCACATAGTATTTGAGATTAATTTAGTCATAGGTCTTGTTGTCTGAAAGATTTAAGAGTTACATTTTAAATTAGAGTCCCAACTATGCATTTAATTTAGATTTAATATGACAGTTATTTGTTCTGCTCATAAAAGCCCCATTGCATATTAAAAACATATTAATTGAGGATTAACACAGATGTAGTAGATTTAGAAATCTTTGATGAAAGCATTTTAAAGCCTCAGTTGGCATTTATGATCACTGTAAATATATTAATAACATTACTGTGACCATCTACTTACAAATCCAGTGTATTTTCTCCAGTTCAGAACAGAATGCTTCTGGTGCTATAGCCTCCATCTCAGTTGGGCTTCTTTATACATTGTTTAAATTACAGCCTTTTCAGTACTGTTGGTATGTGCTGCCACTGTGGGCGTGCAGTCCCTTTCCTGGTCTGTCAACAGAAAAGGTAACTGTGCACTGACCACGGAGATCACGTACATCATGCGTTGCCTTCTTGCAAAACAAAGGTATTTCAAACCAGACATTTCAGTCTCTTCTGGAGGCTTGAAGCCTCCAGTTAGGAGGTTGTTTTGCATGTGCATAGTCATTGCATCACTCAACTGGAGCAGTCGTACGCAGAAAGTCGCTACAGCTACTTTGTGGCTTGGTGCAGGTCAGCCTGGGGCATCCCACTGCCCAGCCTCAGCGGCATCCCCTGGGTTCTGCAGGGTACATAATTAATCCAAGAATTGTTGTCAGTGATGTGTAGTTCATCATTTTCTGTGGAGTACCTGCTGGGGAAAGCCTCTGCCTGTGCTGATGCACAAGCTAAGGCCAGCTGGAGCTGTTGGTGCAATCTTTTTGTGGACTGTGCTAAACTGATGCCCTGTGCTCCTGTTCTCATCTATTTGGACAATGTAGTTTGACTGAAAAGTTTGACCTCGCAGGACCTTCACTGAGGGATACTTTAGCTTGAAGTCTGCTGTGGAAGCAAGGAAGGAAAGACTGCATCTCCCACAGGAGATCATTTTTATGGAAAATCAGGGAATGCTACAGGCATTGGAAGGGGTGGGGACAATGTTTTCCTTCTGTGTATGTCTGTGCAGTTTACTTTGTTGTTTTTTTTGGGAGATGGCAGTCAGTGAACGTGCTTTGCCAGTGCAATAGCCTTCTGCTTTTTTTTTTAACTTTCAGAGCAACAAGGAGGGAGCAGCTGCGTTGCCCTGTGGCTCCAGCCAAGCTTGTCCTCTGCTTTCTGCCTTGCACAAAGAGCAGCCCTCTCCAGCTCTGCTGGTCAGTTCATGCCTCAGCAACACCCTGTCCTATTATTCTACTACTACTCCTTCTCAACAAGCTGTGAGCCAGTTTGAGGAAGGCAGCAAATTTGATCTGACGACAGCAGCGTTCCCTAGTGTGTTGCAAGACACTGGGCAGGCAGTACGCATAGTCTTGCCTTGAGGGCTGTAATGCAGCCTTGTAGTAGGATCTAGTATGGATGTATTATTATAAATCCTTATCATGTTTATTTCACTTTTCATTCACATTCCTTCCAATCTTTTGATATTTAGCCTCGGGGCAGATTCAGCTATATATCCAAAGATGCAACTTTACATTGAATTAATGTGTATCTCTTTGCCAGTTAAGAAGTTAACAAAAAAGGAGTAGGTGTCACTATTTTGCTTATGGTGGGAATTTGACGATGCACTGAACCAAGCACAACACACTTCCAGAATCTTAACTAGTTTGATTGCACCATCGACACTGTTATTTCGACAGCCCCGCTCTCCGGCATCTGGCATAATTGGAAGCAGCAGCCAGCAGGTATCAGATGTCAGTGTGAATTGTCTCCTGCTGCGTGAGCACTGACTATGAAATTGATTTGCTGTCTTTTTTACGCGGTTTTGTAATGAAAGGAACATAAAGTCCCAAACAGACAAATTCTGTGTTTGTGTACGTACAGTTAAAATAGGCATATGTATAAAAATTAGAGAGGGGAAAATATATCAACATGAAAGCAGTATGGTACCATGAGGTCCTGCTTCTTCATGGGCAGTTGTGGAGGCAGTCCTCTCTGCGTTTCTGCAGAAGCTGAGCTAAACCAATAGCTGGAAACCAATTTCTTTGAGCACTTATATGGATCAAAAGCATAAAACATGAGAAAGAAGAACCCTTCAGTGAGTAAATTTATGTCTATTTTACTCACTGGAGATAATGAAGTGAGAGAGACACGCTATGGAAAACAAGTCTCCAACCCAGAGCAAATTTTCCCCTTATTTGTCATCAGGATGATCAAGACTCCTAAGATCTGAAAAAACAGTCTGAGCAAAGTCAGTGGTAAATTTCAGTTGATTTACTACAGCCAGGAAGTTGCCTTTGGGCACACTGGAAATAAATTACTGTCTCTCAGTTCCTTCAAGATGCTGTCATACAGAACAATTTTGCCCATATTGATAAAGGTAATGTCTGTGGGACTGGGATCTTGACTACTGATTTGAGGAGCGATTAGACCAGGTATAAAAGCAGTGCCTTCATCCCCAACCTTGAGAAAAGCCTTTGAGAGCTCCTTAAGGATTGTCAGCATCAAGGTAATGGTAGTAGGGGCACAGGATGCCAGTCTTTGCTGGCAAGAACTGGCGCTCTTTCTCAAGGAGGGTTAAAATTGGCTAGAAAACAACTGTGGTTATGGGCCTCTTCCTCAGCTTGAGGCAATACTTGGCTTAGATACAAGAAGGTTTAATCAGGTCCTACTATAATCAAATTATGTAAGATTTTTCAAAGAGCAAATTGCAACAAGTTCCCTTCCTGAGAATTCAGGGTCAAAAACCTTTTTGGTAAACTCAGCTTGTGCGTTGATTACTGAGTGTGGCCACCTTCTAGGCAAACACAATGGAGAAAAACATTCCCATCATCTGGTTCAGTGGGGCCCAAGTCCAGGGTTTAATTGTCTATTTGCTCTGACACACAGTTGCATAGCAATAAGGGGGAGCATATGATACAATAATCTATATATAGGATAGTTGGGGCTGAATCTTTGATGGGGTGCCAGCTAGTTTGGTATTCCAATCTCAGTGTTGACATGAAGGCAGCCATAACCTTCAGTGGGTCACTTGAAGTTCTTCCTAAAATTCAGAATCTGTGTTCATGAGGGACCAGTCTCTAGATGTCTTGGGATAGGCAATGGTCATAACTTGATCCGACAGGACATTTCATACACAACCAGATCACAGGTGCCCAGAAAAATCTCACTGCACCCTGGATAAGCGCACGATAATTTACAGAGAGCTGGCTCCTCTGCTCAGAGGCCCATTTCCTCACAAAAGCAGCAATATTCTGCAGTTTTCTTTCCTGCAGAAACAACCAACCTGTTTTGTATCTGACCTCAGGGACAGATGGGGGTCAACTATTTAAGTGACCCATCCCCTTCTTTTTCCCCATGCGAGGCATGAGCAACGGTGCTTTGGCACCTCCTGATGCCTGGACTGCGTCCTTTCCTCAGCTGCCTACTGCCGCCTGCAACACCTCACTTTCCTTATTTCTGAGACTAGGTCTGATTCCAACAGCAAGTCTACAACCAGGTGCTTACCCTATCTGGCAGATTTAGGCCCTTTTCTACAGAAGCAGAGCTTTTGTGAGCTTTTAACTCTATAATTTGGCCCCAAGAATGTGTTGTATTTCCACCTGCAAGAAAGTGCTGTTATAGGGATGCTCTCTGCAACTCACTCCCCAGAGGGATGTGGTAGAATTGTCTCACTTCCATGCCAAAGCACTGTGTGGGCTTGCTCAAACATAGGACACTGCTGACTCAGCCAGCCCAATTTGCCATTATGTTCTTCCTCTCATTTTCTTCCTTAAGGTGTGCAGGCTTCCGATGGTGAGGAGGACTGGTTTTGTTCCTCCAGTTGCAAAAAGTTGTGTTGTACTATGGAAACTATTGCCTACTGCTCTGGCTGTCACTGCAATCAGAAGGAGAGGAACAGGGATGTGACCCAACACCATCTCCTCTTCCATAGTAAGGAAGCAAAGTCCCATCATTTATTTAAAGGGTACTGTTATGAAATTCAACAGATTTTTTTTCTTTTTGATGCCTTCATTGGTGGGGTAAAGAGGATTCCTGCAAGAATGAACCACAAATCTGGATCAATTAATCAACAGCCTTACTGCTGTACATTTTATAATGCATTTAACAGATTCTTTCAAGCTGTGTCCTTCCAGTCTGTTTTCTTCTCTTCGTTGTTGTGCGGTGGAGGCAAATGAACAGTAACACTGGGCATCGCAGTTTCTGAGAGCCTGCTCCCACTCCTTCCTGCAACACATTACTGTCGTTATACACTGACTTTTCTTGCTTCCCAACTTCATCAGGCCCCTTATGGGGGATTCAATAACTCACATTTCTCAATAGAAGTTGAATGGCTAAATCCAGTATGATAGAATCATAGAATCATAGAATGGTTAGGGTTGGAAGGGACCTTAAAGATCATCTAGTTCCACCCCCCCTGCCATGTGCAGGGACCCCTTCCACTAGACCAGGTTGCTCAAAGCCACATCCAGCCTGGCCTTGAACACTTCCAGGGATGGGGCATCCACAGCTTCTCTGGGCAACCTGTTCCAGTGCCTCACCACCCTCTCTGTGAAGAATTTCTTCCTGATATCTAATCTAAACCTCCCTGCTTTCAATTTGTACCCATTACCCCTTGTCCTGTCACTACAGGCTCTTGTAAAAAGTCCTATCCCAGCACCCTTGTAGGCCCCCTTCAGATACTGGAAAGCTGCAAGTCTCTGCCAGAAGTGGCCCAGGAGCATCCTAACATGTTTTCCCTCACTTCTCTAAGGCAACAGTTCAACTTTCGCTGATCTTTTCCTCCAGTTTATTTCTCTTAAAAGGAATAGAACAGTTCAGTCCTCCACTCCTGGATTTTCTTGAAGAGAAGTTTCAGGGGGGATTAGTTGTAAACAGCATGCTTAAATTCCTGTCTGCTTCTTCCTGAAAACTTACTTTTCAACTGTTGTTTTAGTAGCCCTAAAACTTTTGCAACTGCATGATATTTTTTTCAATGTATTACTGTTCCCTTTATAGCAAATGTTGCAGCGTGCACAGATGATGTCAAGTTTCTCTTGTGAGCATTTGATTTTTAGTGACATGAATATGACATAGATGGACATGAGAACCTGGTTGTTAACTCAGTCTCTCAGTGCCCTTTTGTTTGTCTGTGACCTAGTGACGTAATACAAAGAGTTTCCTTCTGAACTACATGCAGCTGAAAAGCATGTGAGAGGTTTATTTCTCCTGCCTGCAGCCCTAGATCTTCTTGGAACCAGGTCCCAGATCCCTCCCGGCGTGGAAGTGGGTGATATCATTGCCCAGCCTTCCCAAGGATCTTGGCCTGTCTGGAATCTGCTGTCAGGGATCTGCAGGGTATTACAACTTGCATTTCAGCATACTGCTCCAAGTAAACTGCTCCAGGAAAGCTCTGGGGTCCCTGGAGGTTGCGAGCAGCGCCACCCATGTTTTGTCAAGGAGAACAAATGCAGGTGACGTGGGGAACGTAAACTGAGGCTTAGCTGGTTTATGTCCTATGGTTTTTTTTTTTAAATTTGTGTTAACAGATCTACACACACACAACCCTTTTGGAATTCTTATGCTGTCAGGAAAACTTCTCAGGCCTGTTTTTCCATATTTTGCTGAAATGAAAGTTATAAAGATCTGTCGATCCAGATGCTTCTCGAGATGTCTGTGCTGCATTGCAGCCCACCCACAGCACAGTGGGCATACAGCCTGTGGTCAGGACCCAGGAGTTTGGGTCATGCAGTGGTCTGCAGCTCTGAGGCATTGGTGAGTGGATGGACAGTCTAGCCTAAAAGTGAAATGCAGCATTGTTTCACAGCTCCCCAGCACAACAGGGTGCCCAAATGGCAAAATGGTGTGTTGTTCAAATGGCACAGGTGTTTCTTAAGTAGTCTGTGAAGAGTTAGATATCCCAAAGTTACACCTCTACCGCTGGGTGTCTGGCAGCACAACCTAGGGCCTGGGCCTCACTGTGTGAGGTGAGCAGTCATCCTTGGTACAAATGGTGTATGTAGTCCCAGGATAAGATGATGTTACAAGTGCAGACAGAAGACACTGTAATAAAACATTTTAAAAAATTATAAAAACAATCTACACTTTTCTCATCAGCCTTAACTGAAATGATATAATTTTCCAGTACATCCAATTATTTTGCATATCTACTTCCTTCCTTAAGTGAGAGTGTGGTTTTGCAGTTCACACTCCCCAGAGTGATCCACGCCTCCCTTTACCATCTCTCAACGTATGGAGCATCACTCTTCCACCTCTCACTTCTTCGCTTTTCTTACCTCCCCATTTCAACACTAGCGAGTGATTACATGAGAATGCAATATTAGGAAACCATTTGATATATTTTTAGCAGTGCTCGGCCTGAAGTAGAAATGAGAAGGGAGGAGTGCCAGCCACATGTGACCAACCAGCTGTCTGTGGCCCACATTTTGGAAATCAGTGATTCAAGTAACTGGCAATAGGTTATGGAAAGTTTCCCTTTTAGATTGCTATTTCAAAATGACCCCAAACTAAACAAGGTAAGAAGGTCATCTTGGCTGTAAACAACTTTATGATGTGTGAGCAGTCTTCATCCAGTTTCTTTGCCTTTTAATGGAAGAGCGACACTTTAATTGGAAGTGAGTTTCTTTTGTGCTGCTTTAGCTACAGGAGCAGCCGAAGCATTGCTGTGGCTGGGATGGAGAGGCTGTGTGGCTGCTGCGTGCTTCTTTCCCACACTTGGTCACACTGTGATAAGTTCTGAGTTCTTGTCCTCTGTCACATGGAAAGAGGGGAAGTGATCAAGCAGGTCCAGCTCCATGAATCTTAATGGAGCTAGAGCCATGTAACAAAAAGTCCCACATTAAGAAAATTCACATCTTTCCTTCTCCAATCTGCTGTTATGCATATCTATTGGAGATAACTTCCAGCTCACCTCCTTTCTTGTGTTCTTAATCCGTGAGTATTTTAGGAGCCAATAACTCCTTGTCAGCTGGCACCCTTTGCTATATATGCATCAAAGGCAGCCGCCTGCTAGAGTTCTGCATGCTTCTGGGGTTATTTAACTGCACATATAAGTAGATCTTGCATTCCTTGTATGTCACCCATCTGTGAAATCCCCTGCCCCAGTTTCAGCTAAGCTTGCTTTATCACATTCTCTCATTTGCAAGCCCAGCAACCTGCTCCAGTCTGTTCCCTGTCCCACCAGAGAAGGGGTGGGACTGTGTCTTCAATGTGTCTTGCCTAGCTTCCCATGGTTTTCAGCTTGCTTTCTCTTGCTGTCCCTCAGACCATCTCTGAGCACAGCAAAAAGTAGAGTAAGAACCCTTCAGGACCCCAGCATGTGCACAGGGTAGGGTGAAGAATGACTCCTAAATGCTAGCCACCACTCCCCCGCAAATCCTGAGACTGAGAAGCTGTCAGGTCTGCTTGTGGGAATAACACCCCAGCCTCCAGCTGCCATGGGGAAGCAACCAGAGCTGCCCAGTGGGCACCCTGCTAGAAATGCTCCATCCCAGTGTGAGATTTGATGATCCCTGTAGAGCTGAAGTCTTTGCAAAGTGCTCTGCTCTGCACTGCCTGCCCAGGAGGTGACAGGCACCATGCACCAGCCATGATAGACGTTGTGGGACTGGGTTCCTGTGTGTTTTGACTGGAGCTGCAGTTTGACTCCGAAGAAATGCCCTCAGCAACAATCTTTCAACATCCAGGGAGAATATTTATTTTCTTTTTTTTAGGATGCATTTTGTAAATCACTCAGGTGATGGCAAGTTTATGTATTTGGATGGCAAATTTATGTTACACTATTATTTTCAAGGAAATCCAATTGAGTGTGTGGAGTTTGGACTCTTGACCTTTAAGCAGAATGGTTTTTTTGAAGAAATGTGAAGTAGCCTGTTCATCTACATGAGGAGTACTTTGCTGAATTAAAACGCCCTCTGCAGAGACACAGGAGAAGTGAGGGGTGTGAACTCCTGCGTTCATCTCAGTCAATGGCACCTTCCTTCCCAACCCCTTGCCAGTGCTTGAGACGCTCTAGTGAGCATGGACTCGGTGCATTTTTAGTCTCCCACTCTGTGTTTTGCAGAGCGTCCCAGTAAGCTGGAAGGGGCTTTCCTACTTCGGGCTGGCATAAAGAGTGACAGTCACCACCCGTACTAGATGGGGATGCGCAGCAAAGGTTACCCAGCTTCCGCTGAAACCATAGAAGGGGTAAGAAGCGGGAGGCATTCACTCTCTTGCCTTGGACCTCAGCAGGACTGGGAGCACAGCTGTATCACTCCAAGTCCTGTCCCTTTTCTCCTTCCCTGACACCCCACTGCCCCTTTCTCAGACATCCCCTGCCTCCCTGTACAGCTGTGAACTTCTCCACCCTCGCTGGCACACATGCTATTTATTTAGCTTCAGTGCTATCTGAGCTTTCTGCTCTGCTGGTTTGATTTCTCTCAAACTACAAACTGCTTTGGCAGAGGCAGACTGTGACAACACGCCTCACTCTCCTCTCCTTCCCTCTGGCCACGTTTTCTGCCACTGGTCAGGTTTGAACTGGTTGTAGGTCAGGTTCAAAGGCATCAAGCACTGTCTGAACATCCCCTTGAGCTGTCAGCTCATGTGAAAATGAGTAGTCTAGAAAACCTCTGTGACTGAACATAGCAATCCACTTCATGGGTGAGCTCCTAGGGTTGGCAGACTTCTCATTTAATATGGGTTTTCCCATATTTTAGCCTGAAAACCTGCATACTGTGGTAAATGACAGGCTTACTAACTTTCCTGGTATGTTTTCAATAAATCATGTAGATTACTAGCCTGAAATATGCAGAATAGTCCCACTTTACCCTTTTCTTCAGTTTCCTTGTCTTAGAACTGCCACATTGCCCTGCAAGCAGAGGTGGTTATAAGGCAGCAGTGGGGAAGAGTGGGCACCTGAGTGATAAATGGGGAGCTGCACAGGGGAGAAGTGCTGTGGCAGTAGGGTGGGAACCTCACGTGTTTTTAAATGTTGATTTTAAGGGTACTGCTTCTCATTACTCAAAGATTATCAGAGGCCATAAAGCAGCTTGTGAGTGTGCAAAGTGATTAAGACCCAAATGTGGGGGGAGAGACAAGAACCACAGCCACAGTTTGTGGCCACTGAAACTGCACACACCTCCCTCCCTCCTCCAGTTGTTGTACACTCTTCTTAGGCGAGCCCCTTACATAAATGTCCCCAAATCTGGTGTACACGACCTGCACTGACACCCATAAATTCAAATAGTATTTGTGACTATGTAGATTTTAAAGCCTTCATAAAGGTTTAAAAAAAGATGAGCTGTTTTGCTGTAATTGTGGGGGAGAGATTGTTCTGTTTGAGTCAGGTTGCACATCTTTAACCTCTTTAATTCAACATCAGTTTGAATGAGACTCTGCTAATTGACAACAACTGAGGATCTGGCCTTTTTTAAAGGAACTTCAGGTAAAGGGATGTGATAGGCAGTCGCTTAGAATTCACAATACCCATCTCCTCTGTGTGTTTTCAGTATGCAGCACTCATAAGCCATCACTTGATGAATATGGCCTGAAGTGATGCAGGAAACTTATTGTAATTTTTTGCTGTACTCTGTTCGGATTTATTTCCTAGTCAGTCAGGTGGGACACCCTGTAGATTAAGACTTAGCACACACATTTTGAATCTCTAGACTAGTACTTGAGGTGAAATAGGAATTGTTTTATGTTTCAGAGCAGTAATGGCCTGAATTGCCAGAAATAACCATAATAACAAACTGCTTGTTTCCTGAGTCAGGCATACATAGTGCAAACAGCCGTAGTCTCGGTGCATCAATGCTCTCCCCATTTTTTAATGAAAATAGCAGGGATGGGAAACAGTCCAAGAAGAGTTTGTTCCCTTGGCTTGTCTGATATTCTTTTTAAAACTGTCTGCTGCTATGAAGAAATATAATTACAGAACCATTTACAATGTGTGGGTCTTCTGAGGAGAAGAGTCGATGGGTTGTATGTAAACGTGAAGCTGTACACTGCAAACAAAAAGCATGTGAATGCTGAAATTTCTGCTTTTTGGGAAGTCTTTGGGTGACTCTCCTGATTTTATTAGAGTCATTGTATAGAATCAGACTTTCCAGCTGACAGTCCAGCTCTTGCTTCTGTGTCTCTCTCAGACATCCTCCCGTTTCGTATCCACCTTCTTGTAAGATGGTTTGTCCTATCACTTCACCAGGACTTCAGGGTGTTCTGTTCTTAGATCAGTAGCCTGGGTGGTCTTGGAGAAGGCTGCTAGCCTTCTGAAGAAGAGTTCACATCAGCGGATTTTGTTGCATACCTGTTCAGAGTCCTCAACTTTCAAGAAAGTCCACTCTGACTCTGCGGCTCTTGCTTCTTCATGGGACCTTCTGCATTCCTGTCTTGTATTGTGCATTGGCTGTGAGACTCCCCTCTTTGAACCACTGAATTATTTATAGCGGTCTGCTAAGAAAGGCTCAAGAAGGCACTAATCAAGTACAGGCACAGCCACCCAGGCTTGCATCTCTGCTGACAAACATAGGGCCTAAAACTGTGGCAGCAATGATGGAGATGGTAATGCAGACATGTGAAGTCCGATTCATTTATCACTGTCAAAGCACTGGTTGATCCCAGCAGAAATGGAGCAGACCTACCTGTGTTCCCTAAGCAGCTGAAGACTCACGGCAGGGCATGTTTTGGGATGTGGAAGTTTTGACTACACTGGTTTCTGACAGCTTGAAACAGGAATTTCTTCTTGTCTTGTGGCAACTGTGCCAAAAAATAGGCCTGATTCCTGATGAACATGAGTTTGTGCCGTGCAAACACATACCACAGGCTGTCATGACAGAAGTCATAGCTCATGTCAACTGCGACCAAGAGAGGAAGGAACTCAAGGAATGAGACCTCTTGTCAGCTGTCCTGTCAGTCGTGATCGGTCAGCTGCTGCTTATGATGAAACCCGTCTTTGGGGGATTTCATTCTGCATGGCCAGGCAGCTGGTATGTGTTTCTGTCTGGGCTCTGCAGCCCTGGCCCTCATTTGAGGAGGCAGGGCTTTTGTTCTGTATCAGGCTTCAAATAGTTTGGCATCTGTTGGTTTGTGTTGTCTGCTCCACCATTTGTTGCGTTAGCAAACTTCCTTCTAATCACAGCTCCTAAGCAGTCTGCTCCCCTGTGACGGTTTCCACTTTAAAAAGCAGAGGAGATGTGTGCTGGCTGTGAACTCCTGAATCTGCATTGAAGAGATGAGGATATTTGCATACAGGAGAGAGAAACTAGCTACCAGGGTTTGCTTCTGATTAACTGTTTGGTCACACCACAGTTTCTTACCACTGGGGCATGTTAGTGGTGAAAAGCACAAGTCACGTGTAATCCATACTTCTGCTGCATTGCAAATGACAGAGCTGACAGACAGAAAAGAGTGGTAGTGATTAGATCCACAGCAGTGATTCACAGCCCAGGATTATAGTTTCTGCAATTTGCTTGAGTTTGTACAACCCAAATATCAGATAACATTAAGATTTACATTTTCCATGGAATGCTGTCTCAAGAACATATTGATTTGTGCTGCATCAGATTACTCAGGGGTTGGAGAAAGCCAAAAGGAGAATTTTACTTTTTTCCTGCTAACATTTGAAAAACAGGATTATACAACTTCACATCTAGCCCTGTGTAACCTTCAGCGACCAGCCTGGGAAAGTCGCTTAAGAATTACAATTTTTTAAGCTTTCTTTAAACAGTTAAGAACTCTGTTCAAATCCCTTGAAGGCAAGCATTAGTCTGTTCCTGCCACCTTAGCCACAAGCAACATGCAGAGCGAGGAGTGGGGAAAAGAAGGTAGATGGCTGTAATTCACCCTTTGAATTCAGCATCACCCTCTTTCTGCCTCAGATGGGTCCAGAGACCACTAGAGGTTTGCCCATTTGTATCCCTGGGCTTCTGGATGATCAGCCCTGACTTGAAAAGATGCTGTCTTTAGTATCACTGAACTACCTGGAGAAGGGCCAGCACTGCTCAGGAAGGGTTTTTGAGAGTCGAGTGGGATCAGTCATCCCTTGCCCTCCCTACTAGTACTGCCCCTTCTAGCACATTGTCTGTATCATCTTAACAGGAAAGTGGCCCTGCCACTGCACAGCCTGCTGCTCCCCACTCCATGCTGCAGTATGCAATGCCCACCTGCCAAGTGGTACTCAGCATGCTTAATGCTACAGAAACCAAACATTAAATGTTTTATTTTTTTTAAATTACTTTTTATTCAGTATTCATTTGTCTATACTCTCAAACTGAACTGTTTTCAGAAGAACAAATTGCAAGATTGAACCATTCAAAACCCTACTGCTAGGGCACCTGCTCAAATGTACCCAATTTTCAGAGAAACTGAGCCTCTGTGTTCCCCAAGAAACACAGTTTTGAAGGAGTGAAGTCCCTTGGCAATGCAGGTGCTCAGTACCTCCCAAAAAATCAGGTCATATTTAGCTATATGCCTGGTTCAGTCATTGGATTCTGGCCTCAGATCTAACTTGTGTGTGGAAACGAGCAGGGAGGGGGAAGCTGAGATTTATTTTTTTTAACTTCTCAGCTGCTTTGCTTAGAAGCCACAGACTGCTCTTTGTTAAGTGTGCAGCTGTGGCTGGTTCGTCACACAGTATTTTATTTTAGGATGAGACAAGCACTGAGTCAACGTAGATCCTATTGTTACTTGTCTGTCATCCTATGTTAGCAGAATTCAATACACGCGGTGTTTGCCAAGGAGATGTGGCATTAGAGCTGCATATGTAGATGAAGGCTCTCCAGATGTGTTATACTGAAAAGTTCAGAGCCCGGAGCACGCAGCGGTTACTTTTTCTCCCCTTGGATTCTGTATAATTCAATGCGGCACCACAGACTCAATAGTCTCAAAGGAAGTAATAGCCTTTGCCACAGCAGGTCACTCTCTGATGCAATGGGAGGAGACATCTTTGCAGTGCTGCACCAGGAGTTATGCAATCTAAAATGTCAACTTGAAACATGTCCAAGCACTACTCAAGGAATAGCTGTAGCTCAGGTGCTGGAGATGCTTGGGTACTCGGAGAGTATGGCGGCTCAGCAAAATTACTTTCGACGTGCCTGCGAAAACAATAGTACTTGCAGAAATTGAGCTATTGAGAGATTCAATTTGTAGGGAAGGAGAAGGAAATTACCTAATTGTTTCAGTGCACTAAAAGAGGAATGTATTTCTTGGTAGGCAGAACACTTTTCTTCAGGTAATGGTGGTTTTAAATCCTGTGTCAGTAAGAAGGGATGCCATTGGTCGGTCTGAGATCAGTGAACTTTCCACTCACTTCCCGTTGTTATTCTGGGGTACATTTGCCTTTCTTCACAGTGATGTGTGAGCTCTTGTAACAGTTAATCTCATCTCTTTTCTTGCTTCCCAGTTCACTTCCCCAGCATGCTGTATTGCAAAGACAAAGCATGGGGGACCCTGTTTGAAAAATGATTCTGGGGTAAGGTGGAAACTGTAACCTGCCCAGATTTGATGCTCTCATAATACAGGTCTCTCTTAGTTTTGTTGCATAGGCATTTTCCTGGTTTCAAAAGATTTGTCAAGGTAATGAAACCACTCCACGGGGAAAAACATTTCTGTGATATTTGCTTCTGTATACCAGATATTACAGCAACATCTTTCACTAGAGTAACAATATCCAAGTATTTCATCTCAGGCATTTGAGTCACCCTTCACAGTTCTTTTACAGCGTTCATGGAAGTGTAGGCAACACTGAACTGCAGAAGAGGAGGGTATGGAGACAAGTCACGGTAAGACCAGCAAAAGCCAAGGGTTAGAGAAAATGGTGCAAGCTAAGCTGAGTAAGGGTGTCTCAGGAAACCAGAGGAAAAACCTCAGAAAGCCTGGACTACAGCTCCAGAAGCCATTGAAGAGGTGCAATGGTGGATCCTAACAATGTTGTAGTGAATCCTAATAATGGAGATATCAACTGTGGCTGCTACTCCACACACTGCCACCTCCTTCTTAGTGGAGGCTGTAACAGAAAATCTGATTTCCTTGGTTTATACACAGAACAGCAGGGGAAAGGGACATGGCCTGCTCCTGTCAGTCTTGCAGCCCAGGGAGTTGCCCATCTTTGGAGGAACTCTCTGAAGCCTTCTCTCTTACATTCAACAGCTCCTTTCCCAAGCTTATTTAAGAGTTAAAGGGAACTCCAGCAGTCACAAAACCAATTAGTAAAGGGGATTCCTGGAGATGGTAGGTGGTGGAGGAGGGAGACCAACAAGGTGAGTTCACATTGTTCACAGATGAATGTGTGAGGCAGTCTGTGGTGCTGCACTCTGCAGGACATGCAGACGGAAGCCTTCCAGAGCTCCGGCACAGCAACTTGGGTAATTAAACATGCCAGAGCACGATCAGATAGGTGGTGTGCCTTGGCAGATAGGTACTTACCACCTAAAATGGCTTGTGAGGGGAAAAGAAAGGTAAAATGCACTAGTCCATAAATGTGATGTGCCTCTTCTCCCTGGGCGAGTTATGAAGGAATGCACCGCTTGGGTTTTGGATTGCAGCTAATGGGCCAAATGACAAGGGGCTGTGGTGACTGTGTGGAAGGAGGACATAAGAAGGTGTGAAGTGACATTTAATTCCTCAATTTTTCAGAATCCTTGTCTTTATCCGAAGTCGTCGCAAGAGATTCAAAACTCTGGTAGATACTTTTTTGACTCTGCAAATTGTGGAGTGAATTATGAAGTAGAAATAACACGATTTTTAATGCCAAGGGATTGGTGACTCAGTGGGTAAGCATTCTGAATGATCAATTTGTAAATTCATTGTCTCAAATTTGTTTTCATAAACAATACCTGAGGAAATTAGGAGCATAGGAATAAATTCATAGTAAGAATGACCTGTTTGCAGATAATTTCTTTAAATAAAAAATACCAGAGTTGATTTAAAGAGAAAAGAACTATCCTGTAGTGAATTACTTGCTCATGTCTGGTTTTGAGATGTATTTCATCTCCTCCAGTAGATTTCTAAACCTTTATGCATGAGTCACTAGCAGTATGATGAAGAAAGGGATTTGCATGAAAAAAAAATTCCTCCATGTTTCTAAAACACATTTAATCACTTCTGTGCTTCCAGCTTTTCTTTCTACACCAAATCAGGATAGGAAAAAAAATACATAGACTATATACCTAATGATATCCTATGCAGTTGTTTGTGTCCACCAAATATTCATATTATTCCTGCT